>NC_051085.1:12632726-12692872 GCF_004664715.2 Peromyscus leucopus
TTTGAGAAAAAATAGTTATATAAATTTGATAAGTAGTTGGAATATAACAAATACCTAGTTTACACTGATTACTGTTAATTTCGATCCTGACTTTATGTTTTGTCCCAATCAATTTCTTGAGATAACCCTAACTAGAAAATGAAGACTATCATTTAACTCTAGTTTCCATCTGCCACATCCCTTCAAGTGCCTTTACATTTAAGGTCAGTATGAAATATTTTATGGCTTTGACAGATTGTGTAATAACAAGTAAAATATGAAAGGAATATAAGGACATACAATTAAGAGTTTGTTTCTAGTCCATTTGCATAAGAGATTTCTATCTTTATCCCCAGTGAGACTTTTGAGAAAGCAGCACTTAGATGATGGAGATGTAGGGTTTAGCAGTGAGTACAATTTGGAAACTGGGGTCTACCCATAGCCTGCTTAGATGTTTGCAGATAGAGTTCAATGTATGTGCATAAGCTTAGTATGCAAAAGGTTCTGGGTTCAGCTCCCAACACCAATACTGAGTCAACCCAAACTGAAACAAAACAAAAATGTAGTTTACAGTCTTACCTTAAATCCCGGTTCCACCCTTCCCATTTGTTTGAATTTGAGATAGACTGATTAAGCACTTCAAGTCTTGGTTTCTTGACTCACAAAATGAAAAAGTAAAAAAATCTATCTTGTGGGTTCATGTTAGAATTGATAAGTCATAGGTACATCCCTTGGTTCAAACCCTCCTCCAGTTGTGGGCTCTTGCCCAAATTTACAGTATTAGGCATGTATTTTCTTATATGGAGCAGGCCATAAATCTAACCAGAAAGCAGTTGGTTATCCCCTGACATTTATGCCACCCATGAGCATATCTTTCCATACTAGTGGTTATCATAGCTCATATGGCTCACAGTACAGTAAGACTGTTGGTGACTTTTGCCCCAACAGCCTGTGTAGCACTTCCAGGTACTATGAAAGCTATCCCCCTTGAGGGAACTTCATGGTTCTGTTCATGAACATCTGTTCATGTCCTGTGGTATCTTCAGCAATAGAATCATACCCTGAAGTTGTAGCAGTGACCACAATGTCAAGAACATGTATTGTTTTGGGGATATTTTGGACACCCTTAACCAACAAACAGAGGGAAACTATCTGAAACCTGACACTGGGATTTTATTTGGCAACCTGTTACTTCTGTGAGGAGCATTCCAATTCAATGCCTTTATATGAATATATACGAATCTTATAAAATAGGTTTCACGTGGCTATTTCAAGCATCATTGGTATTACTCATCCATCTGCCCATGCCCTCCTGTACCCTAAACTCCCATCCTTCTCACAATTTTAAAACTCCCTTCCCATTATTTTCCTCCCTTACTTCATATAATCCATGCTCCACTGTCCTTCTCCTTAAGTTCTTTTATGCCCCTCTCCACCAATGGCACCTCTGTAGTTTCTGGATTTAACAGGTCCCCATGTTAAACAAAAATCTGAAGACTTGATGCTAGGATACACATATGGAGTTATGGAGTGCAAACACGCAGCATTTGTCTCTCTGGGTCTGAGTGAACTCACTCAATATGTTTTCCTGTTCTATCCTTAACCTGAAAATTTCTGAAATTTGTTGTTTTTTTTTCATAGCTGATAAAACTCAATTGTTTATATGCACCACATTTCATCATCTCTTCTATCAGTTGATGGACACCTCATCTACCTGCATGTCCTAGCTAGTGTATGTGTCTCATCCAGGAGTGCTACAGCTGGGTCATGTGACAGTTCTATTTCTATTTTTTTTAAAAACTTCCTTTGATTGATAGTTTGTCAAGCCGGGAAGTGGTGGCACACACCTTTAATCCCAGCACTCAGGAGGCAGAGCCAGGTGGATCTTTGTGAGTTCGAGGTCAGCCTGGGCTACAGAGTGAGTTCTAGGAAAGGTGCAAAACTACACAGAGAAACCCTGCCTCTAAAAAATAAAAATAAATAAATATAAATAAATAAAAATAAATAAATAAATAAATAAATGTAGTTTGTCAACTTCACATAAGCTGAAGTCTTTCCCTCTGGAAAGAGTGAATCTCAAATATGAACTTCAAATGAGAAAATACCTTTATCAGATTGGTCCATAGGCAAGTTGGTGGAGCATTTTCCTGATCGATGGTTGATGTGAGAGGGGCTAGCTTCCTCTGGCTTGAATAAGAAAGCAAGGTGAGCAAGCCAAGGAGAGCAAGAGAGTAGCAGCATTCCTCCAGTCTCCTGCCTCCAACTTTCTGCCCTGCTTGATTTCCTGCCTTGGCTCCCCTCGGTAATGGACTGTTAGACATGAAAGCCAAACAAACCCTTTCCTCCTCAAGTTGCTTTTGATCATGGTGTTTTATCAAACCATTAGAAAGCAGACTAATACACTGAGGCAGTGGTTTCTATAATGACTAGTGGACGTAATGGCAATGTGTACTTATATCTACTGCATTTGAGGGTTCTCAGTTCTCCACATCCATGCCACCATCTGTTATTTTTTTTTTTTTTTTTTGCCTTAGCCACTCTGGCTTAGGCAAGATGAAAACTCAAAATAGTTTTAATTTGCATTTCCCTGATGGCTAAAGATGGTGATCACTTTAAAAAAATATCTTAGCAATTTGTATTTCTTCTTTTGAAAAGTCTCTGTTCAGTTACATGGCTCCCTTTTTATTTGGGTTGTTTTCTTGTTGTTTAGTGTTTTGAGTTCTTTGTATATTCTAGACACCAGACAGTCCCCTCCCCTTTGTAGGATGCTTCTCCAGTTGATTAATAGCTTGCTTTGCAATACAGAAGCTCTTGAATTTCCAAAGTCCCGTGTGTTGATTGTCTGTCCTATTTCCTGGATGACTAGAGTCCTAGGAACAAAACTACTACTATTATTTTTCTAAATGGCCATAGTACCAAACACATATCAAATTCATATCTCTGTACCTGTAGATTAATTCAGTGTTCAGATATTATCACAGAGGTTTCTTTGTATAGTGGACAGTGGTTAATGCAGAAACTCACAACTTGTTATAGTGCAGAAAATAGATGTCTGTGTAGTGCTTAGCGACAAATGACACATATTACTACTACTCCTTCCTGTAATGCCTAGGCACTGTTTGGGATAGAAGGATTATATGAGCCAGAGACTGAGGAAGACCATAGTGAAAAGGTGTCTGGATATGACTGAACTCCTGGAATCATGAACTTATCTCCACTGTGGTTGCCTGCACTAGACCTGCTCATGATGAAGCCAGTCAACATCCCAGCCTGGAAGTGGCAGGAGTTCATAACTTGTGTCTCCACACCTAGCTGAGGAGCTATTGACAATGGACCTCTTTCTGGGGGTGCCAGTTTGTTTTCTATAAGTGTGTGGCTTCTGGTAGGTTATCTAGGCTCTGGTGGATGCCTAAATCAGCCATGATTACATGATGGCTCAAACTGGACTTCATAGGCTATGAGAGACAGACAGAGAGACAGGGAGACAGAGACAGAGAAAAACACAGAGTGAGAAACAGAGAGAAGCATAATGTTGGGAGCATGTGGAACACTTGGGGGTGGATCTAGGAGAAGTTAAGGAGGGGAATTGTGATAAATATGATCGAAATGCATTGTATGCACTTAAGAAATTCTCAAAGAATTAATAAAGATATTGTATTCTTTAAAAACAAAACCAAATGAGTTGGGAATGAATATAAGGCACTTAGCAAAGTGACTCCATAGCATGACCAGAGAAAGGATGGACACTGCCTACATGTACAGACTCTGAAGGAAGAGACAACCAAGAAAACAATAATGAAGTGGGAGATGAAGATGGTTGGGTTGTCTTGTCAAAATTGGTCCATGTAGCAAAAGCTAGTGAGTATCCTGGTCTCAAAAATACCCGTCTTAACTGGTGGGTAAAGGGCTGCCTGGTTATGTAAACCTCTAAGTGACTTTCATTGTCATGGCTATTTTCTTAGGGAGCATCCTTCTGTGAGTTGCAAACAGAATGGGAGGTAGCATGACTCAATGTTCAAATGTGGAAGATGGACTAGTAACTATGTTCTCTTTTTACCCATTTTAGATAAATATAATGGGAGTAATCATAGTGGTCTTCTTCTGTATGGCTTAAAACGGCTAGCACTCTTTCTGTTTTAATATTAAGTATACAAATAAATGTTTGTCAAAAACAGACATATTTGGGATATAAATATATGAAGAAATTTTCTCAGAATAGCCTAGAGTGCATTGGCAGAAAGCTCCTGCAGAGGCTCCCATCTCTAACAAACCTGGTGATATGGGACAAAGAAACAAAGTTGTCTTTAGTGGCAAAAGAACAAACCCAATCTTGGCTGTGGGAACATGACAAAGATATGGAGCTTTGTTCAGAGGGCTGAGTCTTGAGGTGTCAAAGGGGTGGAATACCCCTTTGGAAGAATGATGAGATGTGAGCATGTATTTTTTTGGGGACTTAAGCATGTGGATCATAAAGTACAATCAGAAAATAAGAGAAACTAGAAAGAGTTTGTAGGGACTGGATTATGGTTTGTTCTGATATGAGCTGCCTGTGCAGTGGGGGTGTTACTTTACTTTATGGAAGAGATCGCTTCTAGGCCTTTTGGCTAAGATCAAGTTACTTTATGGAAGAATTTACCGTACTGACCTCATGAGGACAGTGAGTATCTGTGGATGTTGCTTCCGTAATGAGGGAGTGACAAGATCTGATTTGCCATGTCAGAAAGCTGCACAGAGTGATCTGACCTGGGAAAAGCAACTTAATTTTATAGTAGTTGCTTAACTGCTCACTTCATTCACAAGAGATGATGATTCAAATGGGTGAGAACATAAGATGAGGAAGAAAATACATGTGCACACTGTGAGAGTCCTTGCTTATGATTCCCCAAAAGTACATATTGAAACTTAAGAGGAAAAAATAACTGATAATGAGACTGCAGTCCCGTGACGGAAAGAAGACATGTTCCTGAGTGCTTGAAAAACACGCCTTGCAAGAAAAACGGGCTTGAGGATAAATAAGAGAGAGGTCTGTAGGAAGTGAAGTTTGAATAAGGCCCTGTCTCTTAGAAACAGAAGTGTTTCTTCCAGTGTTCTGAATGCACAGGATGTCATGCTGTTTCATAGAGATTCACATGCTCTTGATGTCTAACACTCAGTAACAGAGAGAATCCCAAAACGAGTTAATTACGATGAGCAACTATAAACTTCATTTGAAGCTAAATGATTAGCCAAGGCACCAGAAACACAAAGGAGAAGAACTTGTGGTGGTCTTGTCATCTGATGTCATCCAGTTAAGAATCAGAATTCTTTCCAAAGGCCTCGTGATATCCCAGCCAGTAAGCATGGTTTATTGGTGGGAGGTGAACATGGGTAGTTCTATTTGCAGTGCTCCAAGTCCACTTTCCAGCACAGGTCAATACTTGAAATGTTATTCCAAGGACACATGATTTCTGTGGGGTCAAAGATGCTGAACAAACATTTTTCCAATCCTTGTTGACATTTCCAAAATCCAAATATCCCTTCAGATTCTTAAGGTCCTCTCTGGTACTCCTGTGAATTTAATCATTAGAGAGGCATGGAATTATGAAGCTATAAATAAGATTCAATATCAAAATTTAGTTATCTCAGCCTAGGCAGCTTAGGGGAAAATGTCCACAATTGTACTAGAGGGATGGCTCAGGTGCTTAAAAAAAATCCCTGCCACACAAGCATAGGTACTTCGTTTGGATCCCTAGAAATCATGTAAAGAGCCACACAGGGCCAGGATTCTCATCTGTCACACCAGTGCTAGGGGGTGTAGGGAGCGGAGTCAAGTAGTTCCCTGGCTCTCAATGGTTAGCTACTCTAGCTGAGCAAAGAGATCTAGGTTCAATGAGAGACTATTTCACAAAAATAAGGTAGAAAGCCATCAAGAAAAGCACCCTTACATCAACCTTGTATTTGTGCATGAAACTTGTGCATGCATCTATCCACACAAACACATACAACACAAAAACACTTGAATAGAGCACACACATATGAGAGAGGGGGGAGAGGGAGAGAGAGGGGGAGAAAGAGAGAGAGAAAGAGAGAGAGAGAAAGAGAGAGAGAGAGGAGGAAGGAAAAAGGACAGAGAGAGAGGGAGCAAAAGTAGGTGGGAGAGAAATTTTGGTCTCAAGTTTCATATAGAGACAGAATCAGGGGAAGTGAAAGCAGAAATAGGGCAGAACGTGCAGCTCTTTTTCAGCTAGGTTGCTGACTCTGGTCTGTAAATACAGAGGAAAAGGCTAGTTGGACATACTGTCTATTCAGATGGTAAACAGTCTTCTCCCAGACAGAAAGCATTCACAATCTTTGACTTTGTTTTTGCACATCAGTTTTATAAGATTAATTTTATTTCCACTTATGTGTATGTGCATGTGTCTCTGCGTATGAATGTGCAGGTGCCTGTGGGAAATCTGACAAGGGCATCCAGTCCTATGAAGCTGGAGTTACAGGTTGTTATGAGCTGCCTGATATGAGTGTTGGGCACTAAATCCTCTTACCTGTAAGCTATCTCTCCAGCCACCATGGTTTCTGTACAGCTTGAGCCACAGAATTCTTGGTCTACAGGTTTCCAGAACTGAAGGTCTCAAAAATTAAATTTAAGAGTTTCTCATGACATTTTCTGACTAGAGAGTTAGTGTTTAGAAGTCTTAGTCTCTGACTGACCTTTATATATATCCCAATGACTATGTAGTCTGCAATCTTCTCCTTCTAAAGTATCATTTCAATGCTTTGGAAGCATATCACCCCCCCCCCCCAGTAGCATCACTCTCTTGTGCTGTGAGAGCTGGCTGTCCTGGCCACTTGCATAAATCATGAGCATTTAGGGTTGACCCAATCCCACCTGAGACCTGCATAATATATGCTAATCATTTTGCTATTTGCTTTTTTATTGATTCTTTGGGAGTTTCACATCATGCACCCCATCCTGCTTGTCTCCCAGTCCCTCCCTATCTGCCCCTTACTCTTATAGTGTCCCCCACCAAAAAAAAAAGGAAAGCTAAAAAATAAAAATAAGATAAAAATAAACAATAAAAAGGGGAAAATACTTTGCTTCTCCATCTTACCTACCTGTCCATTGCCTCTTCCATTTGTCTTAGTGGCAGTGGGAGCTGCTGTGTTTCATGGAGTAGACCCTTTTGTCCAAACACCATTACTTGCAAATGTTCATTGTGTAATGAGTTGTTGGCTAGGTTCAAGGCCTCTGGCTTTGGTCTACCATCAATACCGAATCCCCACGTACATTCCTCTCCAATAACCTGCTGTTGCCTCTAGTCTTGGAGATCCTGTGTCTATGGCTCTGCAGGATCAGTTCCTGCTGATGGGGTAGATGATGGAGTGTGCCAATTCCAAGTCCGGGATGTGTGCCTGGACAGCAGCTGAGTTGATCTGTCAGGTCCATTAGAATCACCCCTCTCAGGTGGAGGGCAGAGCCAGCTCTCCTAGGCCCATGATGAGGGGTGGGGTAAGTTTTCCCAAGTATGGAGGGCCAGCTCTCCTATTAGGAGTGGGGCCAGCTTTCCCATGCTGAGGTCCAGACCTCGGACATCTGCATTGCCTTTGGTGGTAACTGGAGCCTAGGGCCTTGGGCATCAATGCAGACCCTGACTACAGTGTGGCCATGTACCCAGACATGGCCCTTGGCAGCAGTTTGGGTCCAGATAACACCATGGCCACAGGTGGCAGCACAGGACACCAGGCTTGGCATGGTCCCAGCAACAATATATCCCTCAGTTTCCAGCATGGCCACAGGTGGTGGCCCAAGGGCCAGAGGTTCTTGTGGCCTTTGGTGGCAATGTGGGCCATAGACATTACCACAGAGCCAGGTTGTGGTAGAACCACAGATTCAGTCATGTTTCTTGGCTGCATCATGGGCTTGGACACCACCATGGCCCCAGGTAGCTGTATATGCCACTCAGATTGACACTGCAAAGTGGCCCTCGGACAACAGCATGACCCCAGGTAGTAGCCCAGATCTCTGGCATCTACCATGGCCTTTGATGGTAGCAGGAGACATGGATGTCAACATAGATCATAGCTGCAAGACCACCGTGGCCACATGACCATCTGACACCAACATGGCCTCAAATTTCAGTTCAGATCCAGGGTTTCTGCACTGGATTTGATGGTTAATAGGAGCCATGGACATCAGCACAGTCACCAGTTGTGATAGGGCCACGGACTACATGTAGCCCAGGCCCAGACATCTATATGGCCCTGGGTGGCAGCACTGTCTATCATGATCTGTATGGCCTTGGTGGCAGCATGACCCTCAGGCACTAACATGGCCTCAGGTGTTAGCCCATACCCTAGAAATCTGTACAGCCTTCAGTGCTAAAAGAGCCACTGACATTGACATAGAACCTGACTTCAGTAGGGTTACAGACCCAGACTTGGCCCCTGGCAGCAGCTCAGGCCTGATTGACACCATGGTCACTGGTGGCAGTACAAGCCACCCAGATCATCATGGTCCCAGCTACGGCAAGTCCCTCGGTTGCCACCATGGCCACAGGTGGTGACTCAGAACCTGAGCATCTGTGTGGCTCTTGGTACTACACTGGGCCATGGACATCAACATAGACCCCAGCTTCTGTAGGACCACAGATCCAGATATAGTTCTCAGAAGCATCCCAGGCCAGAATGTCACCATGAACACTCAGGTTGGCATTACCCCTCCTGCAGGGTAGCCCTCAGATCCCAACATGACCTCAGTTGGAGGCCCAGATCTCGGGCATCCATATGACCCCTGATGGTAACAGGCACTGTAGACGTGAACACAGACTCTGGCCGCAGGAGGGCCATGGGCCCAGACATGGCCCCTGGCTACAGGTCAAGCCCAGACTACTCCATGGCCCCATGGCAGCCCAGGCTATTCAGATCAGGGTAGTTCCTGCACTGGTGTGGCCTTTAGGCACCTATGTGGCCACACATGGCAGTCCCGACTCTAGGCATCCTCACAGCCCTCAGTGGTAGCAGGGACCACAGAAATCAACATAGACTGAGGCTGTGGCGGGGCTGCAGACCCAGACATTGCCCTTGGCAGTAGCCCAGGACCAGACAACACCATGTCCCCAGGTTCAAGCAGACCTTCTACATTAGTCTATTTTTTATGGTCTTCACCTCTTCAGATCTCTCTATATATAGGACATGAGCCTCTCTCTCCCTCTCATACCCCACTATATATTTGCTCACTAGCACTGGGTGGGTCTGTGCCTTTTTCTTATCTGCTCGGACCTCTGAGCAGGCATGTGGAAGTTCATCTCTGGGCACTCTGTTTTAATGACACTGAACAGGCCTATGGCTTCTTCCTTCCCACTCAGAGCAAACTGCCTGCTAATCATTTTATTAAAGATGCATAGAGTGGCTGTAAAATTCATTGAGAAAAATTGAAAAAATATGATACATAACATGCTTTGTTTATATTAAACATATTTCACTTAAAAATTTCTCAGTTCCCTCATTCTCCTCCAAGTTCTGTCCTAAAATATAGTTTCATCATTTAATATCGGTATTAGGGTTTAGTAGAGGGATAGAGGTGATAGAATAAATATGTACTACATAGGGAATTTATTAGGTTGGCTTTCACCATAGGGGCTGGGAGTCCAACAATGGCCATCTGCATCCTAGAGAGTTAAGGAGCAGATGGCTGATCAGTCCTAGAGCCTGGATCCCTCAGCAGTCCCATTTAGTGCTAAAGACCTGGAAGATTCCTGTTGAGCCATTGCCTTCAGCGCACATTGGAGAAAAAAACTGGGCTCTCATAGCAGCAAAGGATGATAGTGGCAGCAACAGCAAAGAACTGGATGCATTCGCCAGAGAAAAGCAAAGGAGGCAGAGAGTCTCACTTCCCTCTCCTTAGACCTCTTTGCATCCAGTTGCTTCTTTATATCCGCTGTATTGGAAGGTCTTCCTCCTCTCCTGAACCTCCCTGGAAATGCCAAAGTATATCTGCCCCCTGAATCTCCTAGAGTTGATTTCAGATTCAACCAAACTAACAATTAAGATTAGTCATCATAGTATATAAGCAGCAGACATAAATACAGAAAAGAGTTTGCAGTCCCTCCTGAAGACCTCCCAGTCATAAACACTTAAAATTTGGTTATATCTTGATGCTTCTTTAATTTTGAATCCTCACAGAGAATGTGCTAACAGACACCATTACATAGATGCCACTTGCTACATTTTGCTTTATGATTTTCATTTATTCATGACGGTATGATATTTTATGTATTTGCATTCATTCATTGAAGAATGAAACGTAATGGTTGAGTATGTAACACAGTAGTAAAGTGCTTGCACTTTAATGAGACATCTACTGGTAGACACACAGGTTGTATTCCAGTTTATTATGATTAGAAACTATACTCACGTTCTTCAGTGTCTATGCATTTTGCACTGGTTACATGGCAAATGGATTAGTTTACCCACATCTCCTTCAGAGAATCTTTGCATTCTTGGTACTTAAAGAGGCTTTCCTATTTTGATTTTAGAGCCTACCTTACACTGTAGCTTGCCTTGAGGGAGACTCACTTGTCTATGAAAATCTAAGCCTTTTATCTGGAGGGTGTAGTTAGAATAAGAGAACAGAATATATAACATGCTCCTTTTAAGACTGAAATGGCCTACCCCAGCTAGGACAGCAGAATTTGCACCTTTAGTACATACATACTCTGGCTTGTTTCAGTGAATTCAGGTGCCCTGTTCCAGAGTCTCAGCCCCTCAGTGGAGCAGTCCACTTCTTATTTAGCAAATCTACATGATTCACTTGCTCTGGATTGGTGGCTGCCTGTACATGAGATACTGGATACAAGTTCTCCTAGCTTATCTCCAGCAAGTCATCAGAATAACCCAGATGTTCTGGAAATTCACAGCCACACCTTAAACTCTGTGAAAGTGGTTCCTGGCAACTGGTCCTTATCTCAAGAAGACATGTAGCTTCAACAACCTCAGGTTAGTTGTTTTGTGTAGAAAGTCCCTTTTCAATTGACTTCCTTCACCTCAAGCTTTGCCAGCAACAGAACTAAATTTACATTTTCAGTTTCAGAGGACACAGTCACTTGCTTGTCTTCTCTGGCCACTCTCCACCCCCTTTAACCCTGCAATGTTTATCCCCAGATAGTTCTATGTTTGTAGCACTTTGTCATCTGAAAATTCTTCTCTGCATTTCTTTCGCCTTCACTAATGCTAATCCTGGTTATTCTTCAGAGCACAGCTCAAGTTATAGCTCTTCTTAATGTTTTTATCGGTGTCCTCTTCTTTAGATATAGTTGTTTTTTTACTAATTATGTGATAATTTGCATAAAATGTTTGTGGGTGTTTGTGTGTGTGTATATGCATGCACATATTCATGCATGTACATGCTCATCAATGATGCTCCACCTGTATTTTTCCATCTCATACTCATTTTACTCATTGAAGTGCATATATTTATATCTGTATCTATCTATGTACACACACACACACCACACACACACACACACACAAACACATAATCACACACACACATATAATCATTAAAGTTAGGCTAATTTAACTATCCAACGAGAAGAGATTTACTGGATTATTTTGTTTTGGATTTAGTCTTAGTGGTTGAGTCATGTTTTGTGATCCTGTTAACAATAGTATCAAACAGTGCGATGAAGCAGTAAGGGGGAGATAGAATGACAGAGAGAGAGAGGGAGGGAGAGCAAAGGTCAAAGGTGAGGATCATATAGATGCCCCTATAGTCATATCCATGCATACACTCTCAATGATTTCTATGCTTCTCAAAAATGCTACTTACAAATAGTCTTGACGGACGCACTCTCCTAGGATTCATGTCATGTTTTTAATGTCATTTGTAGCAGCTTAGATAGATTTCTGTTCTATGAAGTCAAATGACCTGTAATTAGGAAAAAGCACAGATTTTGAATCGACAGATTACTAATTTTCTTGAGTACTGGCTTCCGTGTGGTATGAAGCTCTTTTGGGGGTGTGTGTGGACTTTGCTCAATCTTGGCCTAACTGTAGAGCATTGCCATGATGGTCTCTTGTAGACTACTTAGCTGAGGTACTGATGTCTGTCTATGGCTCACCTTTCTAGCTCCTAACTGTGTGCTGCCACCTCCACTTACTTCCTTCATTTGCTCCTTGATGGCTCTTCCTGTCAGCATCATGGGCCTTTACCTTTTAATATACTGTGGTAGCTGGCACCGCTATTATATATTCAGAGGTGTGTTTCAACTTTTCTATGCATTTGGTAAGTTCCCTGGAGAATGGAGTAAGGACTTACATTTCGTAACATCCTCTCATCTAATGTATAACACAGGCAATTCATATAATAGGAGATCCTCAAATATTAATACTTAAAAATTGATTTTTATTTAATGTGAATTTATAGCCTCTACAGTTTCTGTATTCTTGGCCTTTGCCGATTTAATTCAACTTGATAATATCTGTCCTTTGATTTTTGCTTGGCTTACTATATGTACTTAAATACAAGAGTTATTACAGCTAGACATTTGTGAATGAATAATGGAAATAGAGACAAATACAAGAACACAGAGACAAATAGAGGAACCATTTTCACATATACATCTACTCACTTGTTCTCATAGTTGCCAAACAACAGATGTACACTTTCCATCCTAATCTGCAAATGGAGAAATGGTTGCATATGAAGATCAAATAATTGTCCCCAAGTTTCTAGCATTTGACTTCTGGCTTCACATCATTGTAGCTGCTTGTGCATGAATCACTTCTCAGCTACCTAGTACTTCTCGTGGACTCTGTGAGCTACCTGGATTTGCCATTCGGGCACCATCACCACCCATTGAAGAAGACAGGATTTCAACAGTAAGAACACGAAGCACTGGAGAAGGAAGGGGGAGAAACCAATTTGATAGTCTTCTATTCAGGTTTATCCATGGATGGATGCTGCCTTTGCCATGCCCTAAATACTCCTTCAGAAAATTGTAAGAGCATTCCAGTCTACATGGGAGGTATGACTATTATTCCGAATGAACAATGGGTACTCAAAACTGCCCTGATCATGGAGAGGGCCGATAAAAATTTTCCATGATAGTGACTCCAAACACAGCCAGCTAATTCTTTATATGAGCTTCACATCTAAAACCTCATGCAGAGCATTCTTTCCAGGGTAGGTACAATTCAGTATGCTGAGCCAGACATTTGGAAAAGGATTTTCTATTTTTGTAGCACCCAGCAGGTTTGCACTGGGTGCAATAATGGCTTTATATTATTAATTGATTACATTGGGTTGAATGATCGCCATGACCTTCATTTTACTTATTCATTCATTTGTTTTAAGAATTTTATGCATGAATACTCTATTTACATTATTTTCCTTACTCTTTCCCCACTTAGACTCTTCTTGTATACCCCAACTTCATCTGAAATTCACGATATCTTCTTAGTTGTTATACATACACACACACACACACACACACACACACATCCTATTGAGTCAATTAGCTGTTGCTTGTATGCATTTGTGTTTATGCCCCACCATCACAGAAGTCCACAACAGGTCAAAATGCAGACAGCAACTAACTGTGAGGCACCCAACCCCAATGGATACATCTACAACAAAACCTATACACCTAAAGCTGAAGGAGCATTGAGCAAATGGTGGGTGGAAAGATTGCAAGAGCCAGAGGACCAGCATATTTGTGCTGCAAGATTGTGTCTTTTATATATAACAAGGAGCAGTACCATAAAATCTTAACAACATGGTTGCCTACACAAGACCCACACAGTGAAAACTCCTGGACTCTTCTAAGTAAGGCAGCTTATAATTATTAGATGATTGATTTTCTGCAGTAGAAGTACAAAATGAGAATATTCAGAGCTATTAGAAACAGGAAAGGAACCTCACAATGGCAGTTTTCCACCTTCCTTATTAGATTTGTACAGTTTAGAACTTACTCATCACACCATTCCTCTAGAACATTTCTCTCAAAATAAAGTTAATTGGCTGAGGTATGTTTCAAATAAAAAAACTGCATAGGCAAAATAGTTACGCAGCTTGATCTGCTTAAGGAGCATCAGGACCCATCCCCTGTGCATGGGCCGGCTTTCTGGAGCTCAGTGCCTATGGTGAGACACCTTACACAGCCTTGGTGCAGGGGAAGGTGTTTGGACTTGCCTTAACTGAGTTTATTAGTCTCTGCTGAATCCCCACAGGAGGCCTTGCCCTGGAAGAGGTGGAAATGGAGGGAGGATGGGGGGAAGGCTGGGGGATGGGAGGAGGGGGGGAATCTTTGGTTGGTATGTAAAATTAATGGAAATTTTCTTAATAATAAAAAATATGTTAAGGTAATTTCTAAAATTATCTGAAATGAACTCTTTTGTGTATTTGGAAGAACTACTAGAATTCAGATAAGCTAATCTCAGCAGTGATGTTTGGTCTTAGCTAGTCGCCAACTCTTGCAGAAATTATGTGTATTGAAATGCTTTTGTTGCTTATTTGATCACAATTAGATTGGTGCTTCCTGGCCAAGGTCAATATGGGAACATCTGGAGACACTTGTGCTTGAGTGGAAGTGGAGAGGAGAGTGGCGTGCTGCCAGTGTTTAGAGTGTGGAGGCCAGGGCTGTTGCTGAACATCTTCCACACAGGTAGGCCTGCAATCCTTCAATGTCAGCCCCAAATGTAGGCAGGGTGACTGCTGAAAAAGCCTTGACTAGACAGTGTATGGAGCATGTGGTGATATTGTGTTCCCCCAAATATTGTGCATCCTAATAAACTTATCTGGGGTCAGAGAAGAGAACAGCCACTAGATATAGAGGCCAGAAAATGGTGGCCCACACGCCTTTAACCCTAGCATTCTAAAAGCAGAGATCCATCTGGATCTCTGTGAGTTCAAAGCCACACTGGAAACAGCCATGCAGGGTAACAAGAGCCTTTAATCCCAGGAAGTGATGGTAGAAAGCAGAAAGGTATTTAAGGCATGAGGATGGGGAACTAGAGCTGGTTAAGCTTTTAGGCTTTTGAGCAGCAGTTAAGCTGAGACCCATTCGGATGAGGACTCAGAAGCTTCCAGTCTAAGGAAACGGGATCAGCTGAGGAAAAGGCAAGGTGGGGTAGCTGTAGCTTGTTCTGCTTCTCTGATCTTCCAGCATTCACCCCAATATATGGCTCCAGTTTTTTGTTTGTTTTTTATTTTATTAATAAGACCTTCGAACAATTCATGCTACAGGAGCAGGCTTTGGATGAGGAAATGATCGTGACATGTGAGTCCTCCCTTTAGTTTGCACACAATCTCATTTCCCCAAGTTAGAGCCTACGTAATGACAACTGAATGAGCTGAGAGAATGTATTGCCAAGAAGTGTTTTAAACTGGCAAGATAATTTAGGTTTAATGAGCCCTACTACCTTCATAAATATCTCCCCCAAAACTTTCTTTTAAAACTTTAAATTGAGTTATGAACCTCATCTGCTTAGAACATTTTAATAGATTGCTTTCAGGAAAAATGTGCATGCCTTAACTGCTTATGGAACTTCCCTGGTCTGGTCCTGGCTTGTTTTCCAGGTTTCCTCCAGAAACCTGTGTCTATTATATGGCCACTCTGGTGTAGTCAGAAGGTTCCTCTAGCCACTGCAGTCCAGAAAAATCTCTCTCACCCACAGTCCCACAGCCATTCAGACCCAAGTAAACACACAGAGGCTTAATATTATTTACAAACTGTATGGGCTATGGAAAACCTCTTGCTAGCTAGCTCTTATATATTAAATTAACCCCTTTCTGTTAATCTATGTTTTTGCCATGTGTTCCATGACTTATCGGTCTGCTGGCATGTTGTTCCTTGGGCAGCAGGCTTGTGTTGCTCTCCAGACTCTGCCTTTCTCTTTCTTGTCTCTCTCCTTGGGTTTCCTGCCTGCTTCTAAACTGCCTTGCCATAGGCCAAAGCAATTTATTTATTAACCAATGGAAACAAATATATATTCAAAGCATACAGAAAGACATCCTCCAGTACTCAGGCTGTTCAGGTGCTTGGATGCAAAGAGCTTTTTCCTGCTCGTGGACCTACACGCATGCTTGTCCTTTCTCTCCTCTGCTTAGAACATCCCTTCTTAGTCACAAGCAGCTCGGGTACCTCCTTGCTCTTGGTTCTAGTGTTGCTATCTTATAAATGCCTTGCTAAAGCTCCCAGCAATCCATCTGAGACTCTGCAACACATGAATGGCAGAGGGCACAGTGCACACTATAAAACTTTTTTCTTTCATTGAAAGATTTTTTTTTCATACACTATATTGTACTTATGGTTTCCTCTCCTCTACCTCCTCCCAGATCCTCCCCATCTCTCTTCTTAAATAAATTCACATCATTTCTATTTCTCCTTAGAAAACATACAGGCATCTAAAGAATAATGAAATAAGATAAAACAAAAACAAACAAAGAAACAGAAGAAAAAGAGCCAAAGAAAAAGCATGGGAAACACATGTAGAAGCAGAGACACAAACATTTGCACACACAGGAATCCCATAAAAACATAAAACTGGAAGCCATAATATATTTGAGAGGACCTGTAAGGTTTTAAAAAAAAGCTCTGGTAGACATTGGTCTGTTTGTGTTGGCCATCTACTGCTGGTTATGGGGATTACCCTTTAGAGTGATTTGCCAGTGATAGTCCACTGACAAGAATTAATTATTCATTTGTGAGTGGTTATCAGTTGGAGATAGCTTCTGGGTTAGGGATGGGGTCTTGTGTCCACTTCTTTCAGCTCAAGGACTCCATCTGGTGCAGACCCCTGCAAGCCATGTACATGGTACCACAGTCTCTCTGACTCCATAGATACGTTGGTCCTGCTGTGTTTAGAAGGCCTTGTTTCCTTGGTGTCCTCTATTCCCTCTGGCAGTTACAATCTTTCTGTCTCCTCTCAGTATAGTTATCCTTGAGCAGTGAGGTAGGATGATGGACACATCCTAGTTGGGACTGAGGGTTTCAAGGTCTCTCACTCTCTACACATTGTCTGACTCTGTATTTGTTCCCATCTATTGTAGGAGGAAGCTTTTCTGATGATGGCAGATCAAGGCACTGATCTATGAATATAGCAGACTGTCCTTGGGAGTCGTTTTATGGCTATGTTCCTTTAGCAGAGCATTAGTGCTTGCTTTTTTAAACTCCTAAAAAAATATGTTTCTTAATTTGTGTATGTTTGTGAATAATGGGATGATGAAGGTAAGTTTTATTTTTATTTTGAAAGAACAGATGATCTAAAACCTACAGACTTACCAAGTTTTGAGATATATTTAGTATAGTATTGCTATCAACTTAGAGTTGTATGGCAGAACTTGATAAGACTTTCTCACATGCTTTTGGCATGACTTAGCTCCAGTGTCTAATTCTGTGTCTTCACAGAGTTGGTCTTCCATATATATCTATGGACTACGTAAATGAAACTCCTTTGATCCTCCAAGTCACAGGAAACATAATACCTTCGTGTATTGTGTCTTTCACCCTTTATTCTCCCCATAGTCCCCAGACACAAAAGCAAAGTTCACAATTTAGAGCAGGAAGTTTCTCAGTGGGGCACAGGGAACGATGTCCTTAACTGCACCGTGTGCTTTCTCCGAGGCAGAAAGTAAACAGTCCTCCAAAAGCATTTTGTTCAAGAACTGTGGGCAGTTTGACCTAAGACTGCAGCCTTTGTTATTACCTTGCTCCTCAACTGCCTGTAAGAGAGGTTCCACTCCTGTGTGGGTCAGCAAGGTCAAGACAGAGTGAGGTAATTCTTTGCTGGAGCATTGATAAAGGGACTCTGGGCAAATAAGATATGCTAAGGAAAGTAAAAAAAGAAAAAAATAAGAATTCAGCTTTTCAGTCCTAGTTCCCATGTTTAGTAGCCACACTGGGTTGGCAGCTATCGTGGTGGATGATGCAATTACAGATTAACACCATCACATAAAGTTGTGTTTGGGGTAAAAATACTAGAAACTGGTATGAGTTACCATTTTCATCCAACACTGATAGGATTTGGGTTGTTTTAAGAGATAGCCTGAAGATGGGAATTTTATAGTTGGATAGGTAGGCAAATGGGGGAAAGCTTTAAAGAGAATATTTGCATATGCATTAATTCAGGACACTTTCTTTGAGGTCCAGACATGATTCATTCTAAGGGCCAGTCTCCTGCTATTATTCCTTTTGATCCTGTGATCCACTTCAACATGCCATTTCCATAACTACAGAAAGATCCATTTGACAGTGTGCCGTGGTTTTATGTACAGCTAAATGAGTACTACTAGTCCGTGGAGAATAGGGGTCTCTGGTACCTGGCTCATATCTGGCGGCACAATAAGGAATTCACTAGCCACACATCCTTAGTGAGCACTTGGAATGTGGCTAAGGAGGAATTGAATTCCTAATTTTTTATAAATAAAATCTAATTGAATTATTTAATATTTACGTATGTGTGTATGAGTGGTGTGTGTGTGTGTGTATGTGTGTGTGTGTATGCATATATGTATGTGGTATGTGTGTAAGTGTGTGGCTATTGCCATAGTGGATGGCACAAATGTAGCTTATCACACATTTTTAATTGTTGTGTTCTAAAGGAAATCAATTACTACTACATTATCGGTTTATAAATAAAAATCTGGGACTTTTTTAGGTTGCTGATGAGAATGGTGAATAGTTTACAAAAGGAAAATGTGTGGAGAGATTTCTCAGTTTTCAAAGTGCTTACCAGCAAAGAGAAGGACGTGAGTTCAATTCCCTGAAACCAAATTGAAAATACTTGGGAGATCATGAAAGGCTGCCTCCTAGGGTGTGATGGTCAGCCTGCCTAGCCTAGTCAATGCGTTCTAGCACCAAGAGGGATCCTGTCTTGATAAAAGGTAAATGGTGCCTGAGGAACTATACCCAAGGCTGTCATGTGACCCTCACATACATCTTTACACCTGGATGTGCATACAGAGAGAGAGAGAGAGAGAGAGAGAGAGAGAGAGAGAGAGAGAGAGAGAGAAAGAGAGAGAAAGAGAGAGAGAAGGGGCAGGGAGAGGAGACAGTGTTATTCTCCTAAATTTCCATGGTGTTTAAGACAATTTTAAGTCTAAAAAGAAAGATTTGAAAATGAAGCTTCCGAGTTTTAAATTTTGTTTTAGATTACAGCTCTCTTTCTCAAGCAAAACAACTTGTCTGCCTATAGAATGTTCCAGCTTCATTCAGCCAGAAGAAATTTCCTCACCATGTTTTCTCCTCACACTAACTTGCCTGTGCTTTGTTACATTTAATTATATCTCCCCTGAAGGCAGATGGAAGGGAAAACATCCAGTAAACATGTTGCACTTCAGAACTGTTCTTCCCCAAAAGGTATAATTTGTAAATTAATAAACATAACCACATTGCGATTTAATTAACAAGTCACAGCAACAAACAAAATACTGACTCTGTGATTTATTTGAATGGGGTGGGAATGGCAGATCTCTTTCAGATGAGAACCTAAAGTGAAGCAAAATCAAATTTAGCTGCTCTTCGTCTCCCGCCGTGCTGATGTGCTGTCACAGACAGGCACTGTCTCTCGGTGGAATGGACACCTGTTTCTAGGGATGAGAACTTCCTGCCTGCTCACATACTGAGGTACCATTTCCAGATGCGTAGCTTCTCAGGAACCAGACCACATGGGGACACCTCATGGCATTCGGCACACAGCTGTCTCTGTGCTAACCACACCACACCAAGTCTGTCAGAAACCGCAGGAAAGACAAGCACATTTCATACTGAATTTTACCATAGCTAGGGTTGGGCATTTTGTAACTAGTCAGAGCGACAAAACCCCCGGCACACTTCTGCTTGTGGCGGGAATCATCAAGCGTTCCTCCCCGACTCCCTTTCCTTTTCCCCACTCTGTGGGTGAGGATGCCACTAAGCGACATGAAGTATCATGACTCAGCCAAGTTGTCAGCCCAGGGCTTGGACTTCACTTACCTCCTGGTAGAGAAAGCCAGTTTAGAAACTGGCTTTGGTAGAATGGTAAACTCCAGCCAAAGATCGTTCATAGAAACATTGAAAAGGTGTGTGCTCCCTCCCCATGATACCCGAGAGTCCACAAACCTCGCCATCTACCTTCCTTACTGTCTTGCCTCATTCTTTACCCTTTAGAGGCAGATCAATAAATAGGATTGGAGCATGACAATGCGCAGGAGGGTCACATTGCTTTGGAACCTTCTGCCACTCTCATAATTATAGGAAAGGAAGACTTACTACCCTGAAAAACAAGGCACACATACAGTGGAGAATAAGCACTTTGAGTCAGCAAAACGATTCAGATTAAATTTCAGCAGACAGGATGACCTGTAGGGAAGATGGATTTGATTTACAAGAACTTGGACCTTCATAAAATATGATGTATATATTTTTATTTCGCAGATTTTAGTAGAAATATCTGGAACCACCCAGTGGAAGAAATCACAGTAAGCCATAAAAAAGACACATGAGCTCTATCTTCCTCTCTCTCTGTCTCTCCCCCACCTTTCTCTCACACACACATTTATGAAGATATGAAAATAATCCCTATCCAGAAGCAAGGAACATATAGAGAGCAGAGGAGGGAAATTATCACACTGAGAGCTAATGCAGACTGTATAGACTATGTACTATGCAATTGCTTTACAGGGGAAAAAAAGTAGAGGTCCAGGCATTTTGAGAAATGTGAAAGAGGGCTTTAATTTGTCCATTAATTCACTCACCATGCTTTGTGTTGATCTATTATATGTTTTAGAGCATTATATTGGAAAGCAAGTTAGATCAATGAATTGCTTGGGGAGGTGAAAGGGCTTTTTGATTCCTTCAAAGAAGATGAAGACATGAATTGATATAAGAAAAGCAGCATTGAGAAGCAGAAAATGGGGGCTCACATACTCCAGGCTAGCTGGAACTGCCCTTGAACTCGTCATCTTCCTTCTACTTTCCAAGTGCTGGGATTTCAATTCTACCATTCAGGCTGAAGCAGCAGAGTTCTTAGAACATTAAAAACATTTACCTCAAATGAACACTGGTCTTATGTGTTCTTTTAAGAAGTAATTTGTTTAAATTCACAACAATATGTATATTATGAAAAACATGTTTTGAAATATTTGTGTCTTGCTGAATGGATGAATTCAGTTAAGTGCCATACATATGTATGTTGTCTTACTTTTGAATTGAAACACTTTAAAGAAATACACTTGATCAAATAGTTCTGAAGAATGAAGTACAGTTTTATTAAGTGTAGCTCCTTAATTAAACAAAAAAAATGGGAGAAATGCATTCTTCCTGTCTAACAAGAAAAATTGAATCTTGACAAATATCACCCTAAATCCATAATCCACATACCTTGTCCTGAAAACCATCATTCTTTTCTTCATTTCTATGAGTTTAACACTTTTAGATCCTGCATATAATGACAGAGTTATGGTCTTATAAGAATGATCTAAGCTGGGCAGTGGTGGTGCACACCTTTAATCCCAGCACTCAGGAGGCAGAGCCAAGCAGATCTCTGTGAGTTTGAGGCCAGCCTGGTCTACAGAGTGAGATTCGGGACAGGCACCAAAACTACACAGAGAAATCCTGTCTCAAAAAAAAAAAAAAATAATCTAGCCAGGTATGATAGCATGTTCCTTTAATCCCAGCACTAGAGAAGCAAAGACACATAGAGTTTGAATTCAAAGCCAGCTCAATCAACATTGAGAGGGTTCCCAAGCCTACACAATCTTGTCTCAAAAAAAGCCAAACATTGTTAATGAAAGAAGAAGCAACAATGATAACTGTCAAGATATCCCCAATAGTTCAACAGTGATACTTTTATTTCAGAATAACCAACAACTGTTTATTGAAATTACAGCCCACTTAACAGGAGAGTATCCATGGCTGGTACTGTAAACATAGAAAACTATTCATAGACCCCAGAGGAGAATATCATTCCTAACTGTATGCTAAGTGCTTTTTTCTATACCCATAGATAAGTGTATCTCTCACCCTAATCAAAGAAGCTTCTTTTTGCAAAAGATAGGAACTCTTGCAGAGATCCACAGCTGGCCAAAATGCACAGAATAACTAACCACAGAGTATTCAGCTCCAATTGATACATCTACAACACAATCCCCACACCCAAGTCTCACGGAAAACTGTGAAAATGGGGCAGAGAACTTGTGAAAACCAGAGAGTCGGGATACTTGTTTGCTAGAGCTCATCTTTTTAGACAAGACAGGAATTGATGCCCATAAAATCTCAACAATGTAGCTACCTAAATAAGACCTGAATGTCAGCTTGGGTTAAGAAATTTTACAAAGTCCCAATCTAAATGAAGAGTTACAGGCCATCAGTGGCTGCTGAGAGGAGAATCAATCTTCTCCTAGGAGGAAGGAGCTCCCTGATATGTTATTCAATCCCAAGTCGTCAGCCTTAAGATAATGTACATAAGAGCAACAGTAAATGGGCTGTGTAGGAAATAAAGATATAACTCCAGGCATCATTTATAAAACTCTCAAAAAAGAAATTAAAAATACTTAAAAATCTAAAAGAGGGAAAACAAAAGAAAAAACAAAAAAGACACAAATAATTTGAACAACCTCCTTGGAAAATGAAATAGACAGGAAAGCATTGCATATCAAAGTTTCGTGACTGGGTTGGTGTTAATGTTTCTCTTTTGGTAGCCTGCAGAATACTTTCCCATACCAAAGACACTAGAATGTAGGGGTGAAAGTCCTATGCAGGCATCAATTCAACTTCTCCATGTTCAATGAGTTGTGTAGATGCTGTCTTTAACAATAGGGCCTTGTGGCTAGTTTGTGGAGAGCAAACTATTGTCTTGGCAACAACCGGGTTTGTTTTCTGTGAGACCCCTTTGGCCAACAACTCAATTGGATGTAGCCCAGTTTCAGTACTGGAAGGTTCATTTGGCGACAAGAGAAAGCCAATTGGGACTCTGTCTCCCTCATTGTTTGGAGACTTCATTAGGATCACCTTCATATATTTTAGTAAGTTTCCTCTGCCCTAGATTTCTATATCACCCATGAAATGCCCCTCTATTTTAGCTGTCTCTCCGTAAATTCCCTCTCTCAATGTCACCTCTCCTCCCCACCAGATCCTTCCATTCCTGTCTGCTCTATCCCTAGTCCATTCATAAAATCAATTCTATTTCCTTCTCCCAGGAAGATCCATGTGTCTCCCCCTAGACTCTTCCTCTATACATAACCCCTCTGGGTCTGTGGATTGTAGCTTGCTTATCATTTATTTAATGGCTAATATCTACATATAAGTGTGGAATCCTAGAATAGACCTTCATCATAAATACTCAGCATAAAGTATGGCACAAAGTTTGAGAAACCATGTTAGGAGACATTTAATTGACCTACTGAAATGTGCTGTAATTTTTAATGGTACAGTTGATTTTTCTATCCTTTAAGCAAAAGAGAAGAAGAAGACAGACCTGTCATAAAAGGTAGAAAATTGAAATCTACATTTAGAAAACTTTCATCCCTGTGATAAATTGCAGAGAATTCTTCCATGTAAAAGTATCTTTATAGCTTAACTGCGTGGCTCATTCACCACCTGAAGTACAATTTATGTTGAAGTGGCTCACTCAGAATCCCAGGTAGTCTCGTTAATCTAATGAAGCAAATTCTTAAAGCAGCAGAATTCTACAAGTGTGCTGGGTCAGCTATGAGTGTAAAAGTAGGTCCTCTTGGTCATCAGTTACTGGAGAAAATATATGTGCATTCATATACACTTATAAAAATATGCACTCATATACACTTATAAAAATATATGGTCACACTGACAGTATCCTTACTGACTAATTAAAATAAGGCCCCCAAATTTTAAGATATATTTATTTCTGATGCACATATTAGTTTATCTGATATAAGTTTTAATGTGATCTCAAGTAGATTCTTTATTAAACTACACATAGATTGAAGAAGAAAGAACAGAAAGGTTTGAAAGAGAGAAAGCTTTAATATTTAGTGACTTGAAGGCTGATATGAAATGTCACCTTAGTATAGTCATGGGGACACTACTAAAAGTAAACTCTTAGGATACATTTACATGTTTCTGTGCTCCTTTTGCAGTTCAGTAGATTATAGTCATTTCAAGAAGGAACAGATTGATAGACCTGATCATGAATAGTAAAATAGCAGCCTATTAAAGAATTAATCTGAAGTAAATCCTGTAAATATGTATTTATTGTGAATTAGTGTTAAATGTTTTAGATATTAGGGAGTTAATAAAATGAAATATTTAAATACTTTTTCATTATATTAAGTAATGAGTTTTTCCTTAGTCAATTTTTTCCCAAATTATTATTATTTTCTTTAGAGTGCTGATGATATCACTCGGGGCAGCTTCATTGTGTTTTCTGTCCTACCCTTGTGCACAGAACACTGCTTTAGTCCCAGAGATTCAGGAATAATGCACTCTGCTCTAAGCATTGAGGAAGTCCCCAGTATCTCAGAACAGAGAAATTAACAGTAGCAACACTGTGGTGTGACACTTCCTGAGAAGAAATAACCATGAAGAACCACTGTAGCCAAGCAAAGAAGTATTTACCCAACACTTGAAAGGTTTCTGAGAAGGCCAGGTAACAGAATTCAGAGTTTCTTTCAAACAGGGTGGGAGACAGGAGAAGGACATTTTGGACAGAGGGAAGAATAAAATGCAATTGTTTCAACATGGCAAGATTAAGGAAGACAGAGAAGACAAATAGGAGTGTGGAAGATAGAGAACAAGGGATAATATCAACATGCAACTTAATTCCCATTACATAGGGAGATCAAGAGTGCAGCAGGACTCTTAAAAAGTCTTATTAGTAGAAACAAACCTGGAGCCAGATATTGGGGTGAATGCTGAAAGATCAGAGAAGCAGAACAAGCCACAGCCACCTCACCTTGCCAATTCCTCAGCTGATACTGTTTCCTCAGACTGTAAGCTTCTGAGTCCTCATCCAAATGAATCTCACATGAACTGCTTCTCGAAAGCCTGAATGCTTAACCAGGCTATAGTTCCTTGTCCTCACACCTTAAATACCTTTCTGCCTCCTGCCATTACTTCCTGGGATTAAAGGCATGAGTCACCATGCCTGGTTGTTTCCAGTGTGGCTTTAAACTCACAGAGATTCCCATGGATCTCTGCCTCCCAATTGATAAGATTAAAGGCATGTGTGCCACCATTTTCTGGCCTCTATATCTAGTGGCTGTTCTGTTCTCTGACCCCAGATAAGTTTATTAGGGTACACAATATTTTGGGGGAGCACAATATCACCACAAAGAGGATGATTCTTTTTTAAAAAATATTTTTATTTTATAGTTAATTTAATTTTACATATCAGCCACGGATTTCCCTGTCCTCCCTCCTCCCACCCCACCCCCCAGTTTCCTCCCCAAATCCACCCTCTATTCTCACCTCCTCCAAGGCAAGGTCTCCCCTGGGGAGTCAGCCCAGCCTGGTAGACTCAGCCAAGGCAGGTCCAGTCCCCTCCTCCCTGCATCAAGGCTGAGCAAATGTCTCAGCATAGGCCCTAGGTTCCAAAAAGCCAGCTCATGCACAAAGGAGAGGTCCCGGTCCCACTGCCTGGGGGCCTCCTAAACAGTTCAAGCTCATCAACTGTCTCCCTTAACCAGAGGGCCTGGTCCAGTTCTATGGGGGCTCCTCAGCTATTGGTTCACAGTTCATGTGTTTCTGCTAGTTTGACTATTTGTCTCTGTGCTTTTTCTATCATGGTCTTGATATCTCTTGCTCATATAATCCCTCCTCTCTCTTGCTGGTTGGACTCCTGGAGCTCCACCTGGTGTTTGGCCGTGGATGTCTGCATCTGCTTCCATCAGTCACTGGGTGGGAGTTCTATCATGACAATTAGGGTGTTCAGCCATCTGATCACCAGAGTAGGTCAGCTCAGGCATTCTCTCAACCATTGCCACTAGTCTATAGTGGAGGTATCTTTGTGGATTTCTGAGGACCTCTCTAGCACACTGCTTCTTCCTATTCCCATGGGGTCTTTATTTTTCATGATGTCTCTTTCCTTGTTATCCCACTATGTTCTAGATCCAGCTGGGACCTCCTGCTTCCCTAAGTTCTCTTTGCCCCAACCCTTGCCCTCCATTACCCCCCTCACCCCCAGTTTGCTCATGTAGATCTCATTCATTTCTCTGTCACTGGGCGATCCCTGTGTCTACAGAATGGGAAAAGATCTTCACCTACCCCACAGGTGACAGAGGGCTGATATCCAGAATATATAAAGAACTCAAGAAATTAGACATCAAAATACCCAACAGTTCAATTTAAAAAAAAAAAAAAAGGGCTATAGAGCTAAACAGAGAATTCTCAACAGAAGAATCTCAAATGGCTGAAAGACATTTAAGGAATTGCTCAACATACTTAGTCATCAGGGAAATGCAAATCAAAACAACTCTGAGATACCATCTTACACCTGTCAGAATGGCTAAGATCAAAAACACTGAAGACAGATTATGTTGGAGAGGATGTGGAGCTAGGGGAACTCTCCTACACTGTTGGTGGGAATGCAAACTTGTACAGCCACTTTGGAAATCAGTATGGTAGTTTCTCAGGAAATTGGGAATAAGTCTTCCTCAAGACCCAGCTATACCACTCTTGGGCATATACCCAAGGAATGCTCAATCTTACCACAAGGACACATACTCAACTATGTTCATATCAGTATTATTTGTAATAGCCAGAACCTGAAAACAACCTAATGCCCTTCAACTGAAGAATGGATAAAGAAAATGTGGTACATATACACAATGGAGTACTACTCAGCAGAGAAAAACAATGACATCGTAAGGTTCTCAGGCAAATGGATGGAACTAGAAAATATTATCCTGAGTGAGGTAACCCAGATTCAGAAAAACAAACAGGGTATGTACTCACTCATAAGTGGATACTAGGTGTAAAGCAAAGGATAACCAGACTGCAACTCACAACTCCAGGGAAGCTACCTAGTAAAGAGGACCCTAAGAAAGAGGATGGTTTTAAGTGTTAGAATACTTTGACCAGAGCATGGTTTTTCAGAAGGATAGTTGAGAAGAACAGACAGGAGCAATAAAAGATTTGCAATGTATCAGGTGCACTATAAACTCTGTTGGCTGGACAAGATAATAGGCCTACATTCAGAAGAATTGGGGAGATTTTGAAAATAATTAGGTGGTGAAATGGACACAACTTTCTGGTTACTTATATACGAGATGTGAGGCAGAAGAGGAAAGTGGAAAATGGAAAGTGATTTCTATCCCTTTAGTTTAGTAAGTGGGTTTAATATATCACTAGCAAGGCCACTGTAAAGTTTGTGGGGAAGATGGGTTCTGTGAGAGGAAAAGTTTCCTTGGTCATGGTGGACTTGCAGGTATGTGCTGGCTGCCCATAAAGTTTTCTCCTTATATATTGCCATACCCTCCATTTTCAGACATCTAAGTGCTACCACATTAGGATATATCCTAATTTATCAGGATAACTATTGTGATAACTAGACAGTTTTAAACATGAGTCACACTGAGCAATGGTGGCACATGCCTTTAATCCCAGCACTCAGGAGGCAGAGCCAGGTGGATCTCTGTGAGTTCAAGGCCAGCCTGGTCTACAGAGCGAAATCCAGGACAGGCACCAAAACTACATGGAGAAGCCCTGTCTCAAAAAACCCAAAAACCAAAACAAAACAAAACAAAAAAACCGAGTCACACAAACAAATTCCCATGGCTCTGTTTCAGAAGAGTCAACTCAATAATTCTAACATCATCTTCTCAAGCTAACTAGTTGAATGATAAATACATCCTAACTTCTGATGTACATATACATATATATATATATGTATATATACATCCTCCAATACACATATATAGATATTATATAGAGGATAATATATTATAAACAAACAAATATATTTAAACTTACATTAGGATGCTGCTAAGAAATGTACATAAGAAGACAAATTACTTTATGCATTTAAATTTTGCTTTGTATAATTCAATAACCATATTAGCAAACATCCTCACTAATGCACATACTCATTGGTAAGTATGCAATGACCTCATGGTCTTTTATTTCATAACATAAAAGGAAAAATGTAAGTATTTTTATATTAGTCTTTTCTTGATATAGCAAACAATTATTATTTTTACTGTTTCTAATTCTAAAACTATTTCTTACCTCAAACTAATACACAGTAGTAAATTATTATTTTACTTCAAAATAAATTATTGTTTGTTGCTAGATGGGGGTATTAGTGGCTAATGAGTTACAAGCTTGAAATCTCAAATCTTACCCAACAATGCTAATTGTGGACTTTCGTAATAACAAATTATATCTTGCTATTCTATACAACCCAAAATCTTATTACCCTTCTATCAAGTAAAATCCCCTCAATATTATTAATAGTGCTTAATTTAGAAACCATCTAAAAAGAATAATTCACAGGAAATATTTTTCTAGTTCTGGATATAAATATTTATTTTTCCTTAGGTTTTATCTTTGTTGTTTGAAAAACCAAACTATATTAACTTTTTACAATATGAAGTGATATATAAAATCATATTATTGTTATTTAAATATTCCATCATGGCCCACTATAGTACAACCTTAGAAATGCCAATCTTGATATAATCGACATTTTTAAACCTTTAAATATATTATAGCTCAAAGGTGGGCATGTGCCATGCAGTCAACAACATATATGGGCACATGTTTCCCTTTTAAATTCCAATTCGAGGAAAATGTAAAAATCCTCAAACATGGCAGAAATTGTGAATTAATAAGATATGCAATTAAATCTCTTTCTGTGGCATAAACTGCGCCTGTGCTTTAGTAAAACAAGATGTCAGCATTGTGAAGGTCAAAGTTTCTTGGCATCAAATAGATCAACTGCTGAATTGTTTATATTCATGTTAGAAAAATGCATTGCTGTAAAAATGTTCTTGTGATCTGCAGAATTTGACACCAGGAAAAAAAAACATTTTCTATTTAATTAAATGTTGAGGAGGCATTTATAGATAGACACAAACAGATAGCAGTATTCTTATATTGTGTCTACAATGACCTTCATTCTCCTTTGCAAAAATTCCCTTGCAACTGAAATATTTGGCAAAGACGGACATTTGTCAATAGACTCATTCCTTAAAATTGTAGCTTGGCTTTGAACTTCATGGTCCAAGTGAGCTCATTTGTGGGATTTGTGACAACGTAATGAATTTTTTTTCTGGATTAGATTATTCTCAACATTATTTTGACCTTAAATATTGTCCAAACTATAAGACAATTTTTAACACTTTCATGAAGAATGGGAAGTCCAAGTGTGGAAATGAGACTAAGGCAACCTTCCTAATATTATAGGAAGCTCCCTTGCTCTAAATAGTGTCTCCTCTTTTCAATGATGTGTGAATACAAGCTTTAAATTACTTCAGTCTCCTTTCCATCAGCCAAACACTTCAGGTTTATTAAGCTACTCACAGCAGCCCATGTGCTTCACTGGGAGTTTCCTGGGTGAGCACTGAATAACCTTTTTCTTGACTCATTTGACTTTGTTTTTCCTGTTACATTCAAAAGAAGCATGTCCTGCTTCTTTGCGTTTTAGTCCTGGTGGAAAAATGTTTTCATTAAAGATAGCTCTTGCCTAGCAACCTAAGTCCAGTTGCTTATTGTTGAGGTGGAATTTGAGAAATATGCAGAGGAGTTTGTAGCAAAGGGAAACCTCTGACAATCTCTGTGAGGCTGTGTACTGGAGCCCCTGTGAGTAGAACAGGACTATGAGGAACTGCCTAAGACTGCTAAGAACCTCTCATGAGGCTCCCTGCTGTTCCCTTTAGATCTCAAATTGCAGATGAAAGCACAGACATTCAGAGAACCCACTGAAAACATGACCCTGAGTACCATGACCAATAATAACTGATAATGAATCTTTAAAACGGATATGATTGGCATTATTTATTTTTTGCATTATCTTCAAATTCCCGTGAGTATTTAATTGCAGCAGCGTTAATGGTAGGAGAGAAGGACATGGGAGGAGAGGTTCTAGACTCCCATCTAGTCTCAGAGCTGTTGAGATTTCATAATATTTGCAATTATTTTTACTGAAACAACTATTTCTGCAGATTAAAATGAAATATGAAAATAATGATTTAGAGTGTGGAGAGACTATCTAACTCACCCTGATTAAGATCAACTAAGACTTGACTTCCAAGAAGCAGAATTTCCTGTAAGGTTCATCCTGAGCTACCAGCTGCAGACATAACTGTATGAATGCCTGTCCGTAGCAACAATTATCTACTCCCTAGAGTTAGGCAGTCTAAATATCCCCCGGCTTAGTATTGGCATCTGTGATGCAAGTATACCAGCAGCATCTATTGCAAGGATAAGCTATAAGAACTGAGAATTATGTTCTAACCAACACCTCACATGTGTTCATACGGTGGAATTCTCATAGTTCTTCACTACTTTATTGCTTTCAGGCTTATTATAATTTCTCTGTGGCTATCTTAAATTACTTTTAAAATGTTTAACCTGAAATAATATTGCATTCAAATTGTTGACATATACATATTGTCACTAATGCATTACTTAATGATGAGGGTATCATTCAATAATTTCTTTGTTGTACAAATCCTAGACTACAAATGCCTGCAGCATGGTATTATGCCCGGTACTGTACGTAATGATTATATGGTGGTATTGGTTTATCTAACATTCATAAGTATAAAAAAGTAGAGTAAAATAATGGTATAAGAGTTTTAAAAATTGACATTTTTATTTATTTATTTATTTATTTATTTAATTTTACAATACAATTCAGTTCTACATATCACCCACAGATACCCTTGTTCTGCCCTCTCCCACGCTCCTCCCTTTCCCCCAGCCCACACCCCATTCCCACCTCCTCCAGGGCAAAACCTCCCTGGAGGACTGAGAACAACCTGGTAGACTCAGTCCAGGCAGGTCCAGTCCCCTCCTCCCAGGCCCAGCCAAGTGACCCTGCATAAGCCCCAGGTTTCAAACAGCCAACTCATGCAATGGGCACAGGACCCAGTCCCACTGCCTGGATGCCTCCCAAACAGATCAAGCCAATCAACTGTCTCACCTATTCAGAGGGTCTGATCCAGTTGGGGGCCCCTCATTTTTTAAAGGGCTCTTCCCATGGGTTAAATCTTACTTTTGCCTCAGTATCAGGTCTACCAACTTCCAACTTCTCACCCTCTTCTTAACTGCTCTTTTATTTACCAATTCTGTGTTGAGTGGAAAAAAAGTCAGCATTTGGGTAGATAAGAAGAACTCTCTGACCATTCCTCCAGTTTCTAAAATTTCTATCCTTAATTTTTGCTTGATATTTATTCATAGCAACTGAAATGACTTTATTTGTACAATTATTTATTTATTTATTGCCATTTTCCTTTCATTCAATCCAAGCTTCAGTAATGAAAATTTTTTTGTTAAGTTTGCTCACCTTCAATTTTACAGTCTCAAATAATGTTTTAGTTCTTTTTCTGTTGCTATGACAAGCCAAGCACTGACAAAAGAAACCTATAAAAGAAGAAGTATTTAAAAAGAACGTATTAAATTTGGGACTATTGGTTCCAGAAGGCAGTAGAGCAGTAGCTGAGAGCTACGTCATGATCCATAAGCAGGAGACATGGAAAGGAAGAACTAGAAGGACATGAGCTTCTAAAGCCTCCAAGCCTGTGCTCTGTGACACCCCTCCTCCAACAAAGCCATACCTCCTAATCCTTCCCAAACAGCTTGACCAGCTAAGTGAGCCTGTAGGGACCATTGTCATTTAAATTACCACAAATAATGTGAGGCACATACTATAACTACTGAACAGAGTTCTTTAAAAAGTGAGTAGTTAGTCCAGTCCCATGGGGGCTCCACAGCCGCTAGTCTACAGTTCATGGGCTTCCTTTAGTGTCATCTCTATATGTCTTCCCATCATGATGTCAACGTCTTCCACCTGTAGAATCCATACTCTCTCTCTCATACTTTGGATTCTCTGCATCTGCCTCTATCAGTCACTGGACAAACACTCTATGATGACAATTAGGGTATTCGCTAGACCAGTCACCAGAGTAGACCAGAACAGGCACCCTCTGGACCACTGCCAGCAGTCCAAGGTGGGGTCATCCTTGTGGATTCCTGAGAACCTCTCCAGCACCCTGTCTCTTCCTATTCCCATGATGTCCTCATCTATCATGGTATCTCCCTCCCTGCCTTCCCACTCTGTCCTTGTTTCAGCCTATGTTCTCATCCCCCACTTCTCACCTTCCACCACCCCCACACACCCAGTCTGTCATGTAGATCTCATCCACTTATCCTTTGCTGGGTCTTCCATGTGTCCCTCCTAGGGTCTTTCCCTGTTAGCTAGCCTCTCTGGAGCTGTGGGTTGCAGTCTGTCCATCCCTTCCCTCACTTCTAGTATCTACTTAGGAGTGAGAACATAGTATATTTGTCCTTCTGAATCTGGGTTATCTCACTCAGGATGATATTTTCTAGTTCCATCTATTTGCCTGAAAATTTCACAATATTATTGTTCTTTACTGCTGAGTAGTATTCCATTGTGTATATGTACCACATTTTCTTTGTCCATTCTTCAGTTGAAGGGCATTAGGTTGTTTCCAGGTTCTGGCTATTACAAATAATACTGATATGAACATAGTTGAGTATGTGTCCTTGTGGTAAGACTGAGCATTCCTTGGGTATATGCCCAAGAGTGGTATAGCTGGGACTTGAGGAAGACTTATTCCCAATTTCCTGAGAAACTACCATACTGATTTCCAAAGTGGCTATACAAGTTTGCATTCTCACCAACAATGGAGGAATGTTTCCCTAGCTCCACATTCTATCCAACAAAGGCTGTCTTCAGTGTTTTTAATCTTAGCCATTCTGACAGTAGTAAGATGGTATCTGAGAGCTGTTTTGCTTTGCATTTCCCTGATGACTAAGTATATTGAGCAATTCCTTAAATGTCTTTCAGCCATTTGAGATTCTTCTGTTGGAAATTCTCTGTTTAGCTCTGTAGCTCATTTTTTAATTGGATTGTTCAGAATTTTGAAGTCTAGCTTTTTGAGTTCTTTCTGGATATGTAAGTTGATGGTTTGGCTCGAACTGTTTGCGGGGCACCCAGGCAGGGGGATCAGGATGGATCCCTGGTACATGGGCAGGCTTTTGGGAGTCCAGTGCCTGTGATGTGACACTTTGCACATCCTTGGTGCAGTGGGAAGGGGCTTGGACCTGCCTAGGCTCAGTGTGCTGGGCTCTGCTGACTCCCCACGGGAGACCTTGATTTGGGAGATGTGGCGATGTGGGGTGGCTTGGGAGGGAGGGCTAGGGAGTGGAAGGAGGTAGGAACTGTGGGCAGCATGTAGAGTGATCAGAAAATTTCTTAATAAAGAAAAATGAAAAAAAAGGAAATGAATAGTTAATCTGGAATAAATATCAGGTGATGTTGGGCATGATGATGAAGACTAGAGGAGAAAGGAAGCTGAGGTTCTATAGGTGGTTACCATAGAGACAGATGACACAATATGAAATTTGTCTTCCCAAACATTGAAAAAAATATATGGAATATTTTATTCTTTTTCTGTTTTAGTATGAAGCACTCAGACCCTTTCCTGGAATTTCTCTTGTATGTGTTGTTTTGACTTAAATGTATGAACTGTGTAGGAAGTAACTTACGTTCTCTTTAGTTTCTCTCAGAATATTTATCAAAGTTCCCCCAAGAACTGCTTCCTGTAATGGTGGAAATGGAGATATAGATAAAGAGTGTGAGGAGATGTATGTAAATCAAAAGTTAAAAATAAGCTTTGCTACCTCAGAATATACCTTTGTTCTTAGCTTCTTATTTGACAGGATTTCTTGGTGGGAAAATAATCTTGACAGGGATCATAGGGGGATCATTTGGGAAATTTTAAGGGAAAATCTTATGAAGTTTTCATTACTGAGTTTATTGTTTTCATGAGAAATAAGGAATGACTCAGATGTTAATAAATAGCTAAAGGAATAACTTTACCTGTGAAGTTTCAGAAAATAAGAAACATTATAAATATGAATTTTTCTAGTTTTTGAAATCAAATTTTTATAGCCTCATGAAGCACATAAATACAGACACACAAACATTCTCTCTCTCTCTCTCTCTCTCTCTCTCTCTCTCTCTCTCTCTCACACACACACACACACACACACACACACACACACACCCTAGCCATTCACCATGATATAGATTATTTTGTATGAAAATGGTTATAGCATTTTCTACAGTTTTGATCATGAACATGTTCTTCAAGTCCTTTTTTGAAAAATTGGATTCGGCCTGATCATTGGAGAACTATGCTCTTGTTTCCATTGTTTCAGCCCCTGTGGTGTTGCTTGTACAGAATTACATTTGGATTTATGCCTTCAACCTCTTCTGAGGGGCGGATCACAGAGCGGCTACAGGAAAATGCGCTATCACATGTAATTGTAAAAATCATGTCAAGCATCTGTTCAATGCATTCTTCTGAGAATTCCCAGGAGAAATTTCTCCCAATGTCCTACAACAGGAAAAACAAAAACAAAAAACAAAAACTAGATTTCTTTGGAGCAAATGGTTTGTATTTGTCTTATAGCTGCTGTGAATTGGAAGATGAGTGGGTTTCTCCTCTATTTTGTTCCCTATGGAGCTCCACTGGCCAGGAATTTAGCAACAGCAGACAATAGAAAATGATCTGTACTTTCCAAATGAGAAGGATTGTAATTTCAAGAATTTGAGGTTAACTCATGGCTGGAAATCTTCTGTGTGTTATGCAGGTTGCCAATGCAGATGACCTGAAGAAACAGAGTAGTCCTCAACATCAGTGAAATGGTTATATCTATGCAACATCAGTCCTGTCCCATCAACCCTAGCCTCTGCTTTAAGTCAGCCTTCCAAACCCATGTGCCCACTTCCCCTATGCAGAGCAATCTGACAATATGGGAAAAGGATCATGAGTAATACTTTTTTAAGTCCCCCTATGGAATATACAAAGGAACTTACAGAAGTTGATGTGAAGGGCGAATTGATCAAGGAAATTAATGACAAGCAAACACCTGATTGATCTTGCTCTCTTCTCACACAAAACAAGATCACAAGATCAAATTGCACGCAGTTTGTATTCTAACTATACAGTTTCTGTCGTAGTTTTATAGCTGAACTCAAATTACTTTGCGATTTGATTTGTGTGTTTCAATGTTCTAATACTATGACAAAATGCCTAAGCAAACAACTGGAAAGAAAGAAGACATTGTGATTAATGGTCGCCTTTCTATTGTTTCTGTGGTAAAGTAGTCCGTTATGATAAAATCATGTGACAGGGAAAATCTGTTCATTTTTATGGTAGTGGGGGTGGGGGCAGGAGAAGAGATAGTGAGCTGGGGACTGACATCTTCCTTTAGCACACACCCTCAGTGACTTAATCTCTTCTCCTTATTACCCACGTCCTAAAGGCTCCATCACCCCTTCCTGGCACCACTGGCAGGAAAACAAGCCTTCAGTACCTAAGATTTGGTGACATCCTCTAGCATTACCCTTGTTATTCCATCATAATTTCTTCATATTATTTTTAACCCATTATAATTTCTTCCAATAACGTACTCCAATTTATTTGTTTATTTGGAGAGAGTGCTGGGACTACAGATGTGGACTAACATCTCTGACTCAGCTCAGCTCTTTAGAAAGAAATCATACCACAGAAGCAGCCCATGGTATCCATGGAGAAGGAACTTGTCTCCTGTTGGTTATCCACAAGCATGTGCTCGTCTCTTATAGAAAACGGCATGGGATTTGCATGTTATCTACCCACTTTCTATTCCAGAATTTAAGTCATCTGTAGATCATTTATATCATTTTGTACAATGTGAATGCTATAAATAATTTTTGTGTTGTATTGTTTGGGGAGTAATAACAAAAGTCTATGTATTCAATGCCTATAACTTTTCTTTTGTTTTTGTAGTGTTGAGGATTAAATCTACTGTCCCATGCATACAAGGCAACCACTTTAGCAGTGAGCTATATTCCCTGCCAGCAGACATACATTTAAAAAGACTTTGATCTGTAATTGAAATGGCAGACTCAGAACCCATGGGCATTGAGGACCAACTACATGAATAAATATTTAGTTGTAAAAGTAACTGAAGTTTAGAGTTTGTGCGAAATACAAGTCTAAAACAACTAGTGCACACTAAATGTGACTGTAGAGCTAACACAGGTGGCAAGAAGAACTAATGGTTGCCTTCTCCCTTTCCTAGACTTCATCTAACATAGCAATTGTCAAATCTGTGGGTTGTGACCACTTTGCAAGTCACATATCAGATGTCCTTCACATCAGATATTTACATTATGATCACAGCAATAGCAAAATTACAGTTATAAAGTAGCAATGAAATTATTTTATGTTTGGGTATGACCACAACATCATGCTATAATAAAGAGTCAGAACATTAGGAAGGTTGAAAACCACTGATCTAACAGAATTTCCTTTGCATTATTTAAGTTGTGTGTGTGTGTGTGTGTGTGTGTGTGTGTGTGTGTGTAGTTATTTGTTGTTAAATGGATTTTCAGTATGGGAGCTAGAAGTGGCTATTCTTCAAGAGAACATGGGTTCAAGTTGCCTCACACACAAGGCAGCTTATATCTGTAATTCCAGTTCCTAAGGATTTGACTCTCTCTTCCAATATTCAGAGGCACCAGACATGTACATGGTGCACAGACATACATACAGGCAAAATATAAAATATATACATAAAATCAAATACACACCATACGCTCAATCTAGTTGAATAATTATATCTCTTACAGAAGCAAATATGATATGCATCTTAGGAATACCCACTTAAACGCTTGATTTTCTCTTTAAAAATTTTTTAAGATGAGTAAATATAGAAATACCATGACAAAAACCATATATCCCTACCTTCGGGAAGAGTTGTTTTTTGTGCTGTTTCAGAGTTCTCACTAAAACTATAAGCATCATTTTGCATTGTTTTTGCTTTCAGGAACTACTGTGGTATATAAAGGATTCAGGTTCTTTATAAGGAGGTTAATCCTTTAGACTTGTCTCCTTTGTCTGTTTCTGTGCTCTATTTTATACTTAGTTTGTCTAGAAGAGGCAGGGAGCTGGCTCTACCTTTTCAATAGAATAGATGTAATAGTCTGAGTACAATAGTTAATATTTCTTCATGCTTGAGAACGTCCTTCCTTTTTCCCTCCCTCTTTTGGGTTTAAGGCAATATATCAACTTCTGAGGTTTCCAGAGGCTTTGACCTCTGAATGAGTAGACATTATTGCATGTATTTTTTTCTCTTTAATAAGATTACAGAGTAATGAAATTTAGAGACTTAAAGAGACTATGAAAGGTCAGCTGGTCCACCACTTTCCCGAAGAGTCCACTTCCATTTAGACCCATAGCTAAACCACTTCAGGCAAAGGGCAGCTTTGCTAGTTCACCGACTTTCAGAGCAGGATGTTACAGTCTCTGGTGGCAAGGCTTTTTCATGCTGTATAATTCTCAATGTCAAGAAATTCTTCTTTTTATCGAACTTAAATTTCTCATGCAAAAATTTAAGCCAAAGGACTCAATCCTGATGAGATCTAAAATTAAAACTAGACTTCTAAAAGAGTTGAGAAAATTAGGTCCTGCTATTTCTCTCTTTTAAGTTCTTAAGACAAATTTGACATAATGGTCTGAGTGAATGGGTGTGAGAGTGAAAATGAAAGAGAAAGAGAGGGAAGGAGGGTGGGGGAGATAGATAGATAGATAGATAGATAGATAGATAGATAGATAGATAGATAGACAGGGAAAATTAAGTCACCTTGAATGATTTCTTTCAGATTTTCATTAATATGAAAATATTTGATTTACATATCAATCTAGGTAGCTAGGAACTACACTGAACTGTTTCTAATCACCACCATTTCTTCTTTGATGGGTGATTCACATTCATAAACTAGCCAGGAGTTTATAGCACTGAGAAGTAAAGCAGGACATGAATAATAGCAAAGAGACACTGTAGGGACTGGATGAAAGACTTACTTTGGACTTGGGTTATGTGACCTTGTACAAAACAACCTCCACAAGAAAATATAGATGGAGAAAAGCACATGTTTTCCATCTCTGTCCTCATGATGTTTGGGGATCTAAGGAGAAATTTGGTTTTTAAATTATTTGAACATTGTAAAGCATATACAAATATATGGTGATTTTTACTTTTCCTAATCTTTGGTTGTTTTTTTTTTTTTTAATAGTGAAGGAAAAATAAATCAGAAAATCTGTGTTTGGATTATGACTTTGCTACTGCCTAACTGTGTGGATTTAGACAAGTTTTTAAAAAAAATCCTCGAGCCACAGTTTTCTCCTCACAATGAGACATCGTACCTGATCTTAAGTGACAATGTTAATAATTACAGATAATAAATGCAAATTTTCAAGCATGCTGACTCTCCAAGACATGACATTCTTATTGTTATTAGTTATTGTTATCACCCACTTTTCTCATTGTTTTCTCTTATCTCACTTTAGGTGTATGTGATGTCGCAGAAACTCTGACTACAGTCAATCGTGCCACAGCTCAAGGGAGTCCCATACTATTTCACCAGTACAATTGCTTCTGCTATTTTCCCCCATGATTCCTTAATACAAGCTCTCTAACAAAGATGATTCTGAACGCTGCAGTGGTTAAGCAATTGGGGGAAGCTCAAAGATACCCGAAGCCAGTTGAGATGTCTACTATTCTAGTTCGTCTTTGTTTGGTCTTCCACGCTCCTCCCACATCAGCACCCCTCCGGCTTCCTTCACACTGCGCTATTGGCCATCCATCTAAATGCGCAATGTGGGACTTCCTGCGCACTTGTATTGTTTTCCTCACAAAATGCGTGGCACGTTTCTGTCTTCCCTATTAGAGTATGGAATGGGATTTATGCCTGGAACTTTTATGTCAAAGGAAGCCTACCTCAGCTCCAGGAGATCAAAATTTTAGTACATGGATTTTTTTTAAGGTGCTTCGAGAATCTCTCTGTCGGTTGCTGCCACGTCTGATGCAGCCTAAACATTAAGCTGCTTCTCAAACTCATGGGCACTGCTTTTAGTAGGGTGAGCAGGCAACTGTGACTGTTCTCTTATAGCAGGGAATCAGTGAGCTGATAGGGATTCTCAGCAGGTAAATTCCATGTGGAACACTTTCAAAAGCAATCTCTTAGTAAAGGGTTTTTTTTGTTTTGTTTTGGTTTTTCACCATTAAGCAAATATCTGGAAATACATGCTGGAAGTATATCCCCTAATATTAAGATGTTAATTCCTGTGAGAATATAAATTCAAAATTGTAGCTCGAAGGCTACTACTTCAGATCCTCAACCACTATGTTTTAAAACTAAAAGCTTCCATTCCTTTCCTGATAAAAAGTATAGGCAGTGAAGCCATGCTAAAAGTAACCTAAAAGGTAACAGGAATGTCCCAAAGGGAAGAGGATACAAATAAGGAAACTAAGTGAAATTTTGCATGCATCTCTAGTTTATTCAAATAGCACTACAAAGTGTTTATCCTGACAACTAAGAAACATATTCTCAATATAAGTTATTTGTTGATTATCTTTTTTGGCAATGTGCTTGATGGTAGAAGATGTGTGCCTTTGGGGGACCACAAAGCTTATCTGATGGTTAGTGGGACATTGAGAATTCTAAGGGAATTAATTCCTGTTTAATGTAATTAAGTCTACGCTGTCTGGTAAAATTGACTGCTTGCAAGTAGGCCTAGTCCATGCTAATAATGGTCATTCCAACCATTTGCCACTTTGTAAAAGAATGACAATCTCTTATCCGTCCAGAGTCATTCTGTGGATATTGGACATCACAGAAAAATATCTTTAGAGATGTTGATATAGATGGCAAGAAAGTGAGTGCTTTTACCCGCTTAATAACGTGCTAATTTTCCACTGAACTTGAGTCCAGTGTCTTGTTTTCAATACAATTATAGGACAATGCAGGTAAACTGCTGCCTGGCATAGTTTTTGTTAGGTTATACCTCAGCTCACTAAACTGAAAGACATTCCAGGCAAATCCCCTCCAATCTTACTCAATTTTTTATGTGAAGAAGTATTTACATGCATAAATGAATAACAAGAATTGAAGCGATGCTTAAGTCTCTTACGTTTGTAGCCAAGCCATATCCACCCACAGCTGTACATGCTGACGGAGGAATGAAAGCTCTACCCACCGCATTAATATTAGATTTCTGAAGCAGCACCAAGAGACAGGAGGTAGAAAGAGACAGAGTCTGGCCTCCACAGATGGACTATTTCTTTCAAACAGCGAAGGACTGACACTGGTCTGCAGGAGAGCTCTGTCTGCCAGGAGGGAAGGCTTTGGAGGTGGGTGAGAGGGCCAGCGAATGAGGAAGTTAATGCTGGCTGCCTTTCCTTCCTTTCCTTCGTGAGTGCTTTGTCCAGACAAGGCCACTTCATCTTTAGCAACTGCTTTGCACTGGCTCTCAGAATTCGGTGACTGAGTCAGGCAATGGCGGAGATGGGGGAGGGGCTGGAGTTTCAACAGAGGGTGTGGATTGCAGGAATTCTTAGAAGAATAGCAAGTCCCCTGGTCAGGTTCTGGCAGAGTTTGTTCAGTGTTTATCCTGACAACTAAGAAACGTATTCTCAATATAAGTTCTTTGTTGGTTATCTTCAATTGTATTCATATTGTTTATACTAATAGTAAATCACTAAAAAATACATTACTAGAATTTTTCTTTTATTTACATTTAGAATTTTAGGGTTTACAAAATTATTTCCCTAAATGTAAAAAAAGATAAAATGCCAATGCATGTATTGTATCTATATAATGATAACTTAAAAAAAAAAACACACAAATTTATTTTTAGGGAAGAATTATTTTCTCTTAGTTTGTAGTTTTCTATCGATTAAATTCTGTTCATCACTTCTTTTTTAAAAATCTCCATTTCCTTCATAACCATTTTCCTATGTCCAGCACTTCATTGCTGCATGGTGATTTCTATGGCTAGTTGGCAATTTAACACATTGGCTTTGCATGAAGGAGGGAGCAGTTGGCAAATGCTTGCCTGACTTGGCCCAATGCCTGAATCTGATATGCTTTATTTATAAATGGTAAAACAGTTGACAAATGTTTTCTGTGGTGTCTAGGGAAAGAGTTCTGAACTTCAGTGATACGCTAATGAAAAAAATAACTAAGTGCATATTTACTAGGAAGAAGTTTAGAGCTCTGTTATCTACCATTAAAATGGGCTTAGTGACCTGTATCCTGAGATCTTTAAGACTTGGATCCTTGGGTAGACGCTGCTCCTTAAGGGATGTTGGCCCTGATATTTCTGATTGTGGTTCTATAGCTAAAAATTGAATGAACTGATCAAATTAATCTTGCTTTCTCTTTTTGTTGTTGTTGTTGTTGAAACTCCATAATGTAATTTCCTAATCCCATATTGGCCTTTGTGCTGGCTAGTTTTATGTCAATTTGACACAAGCTAGATTCTTTTTGGAAGAGGGCACCACAATTGAGAAAATATCCCCCACCAGATAGCTTCTGTGCAAGTCTGGGGTGAGTGATTTTGTTATTCATGATGTGGAAGGCTCAGCTCACTGGGAGCCTTGCTGCTTCTGGGCTGGTGGTCCTGGGTGTATAAAACAAACTGGTTGAGCAGGCCAAGAGAAGCAAGACAAAAAGCGGCACTCTACATGGCTTCTGCATCAGTTCCTGCTCCAGGTTCCTTCCTTGAATCATTGAGCTGAGCTCCTCAGATGATGGACTACAAGGTGTAAAATGGAATAAACTCTTTCCTCTTCAAGTGTCTTCTGGTCATGGTGTTTTATCACAGCAATAGAAATCCTAACCAGAAAGCCTTTTATATAGAAGAGTTCTCCCTATTAGCTCACTACTAGGAAAACTAAACATATCCTTCTTCAGATTTTAAACACTTGCATATTGTTAACATTCTTTGTGTTATATCGACATGCCCGTAAGGAGAAGGGTAATTTGAACTTAAATTGGGGTCCTACATAGCTTATGAGAATTAAATACTGTGTAACCATCATATAGAATGGCCTGAGAGTCATTCTCTCTCTCCTTCTGCCTCTCTGTCTGTCTCTCTGTCTGTCTGTCTGTCTCTCTCTCTCTCTCTCTCTGTCTCTCTCTGTCTCTCTCTCTCTCTCTCTCTCTCTCTCTCCCTTCCCCCTCCCTCTCCTCTCTCTTTGTTTTACTAATTCTGTCATAAGTGCAAGGTCGATTTTTTTTAGAGATGTTGAAGGATCCTTTTCTCATGTGGTCTTTTCTTTTTCTTTTCCTTTCCCCACATCCATATTGATCTAATTCAACGCTTTGCCTTGTTAGCTCAGAACTAAATATTCTGTTTCTTATATTTCTAGACACCCCCTCTAAAGTATATCAAAGGATTTGCATTCCTCCTTTATTCTGTATTTATTTAATCATCTATATGTCCTTGGCTTTCTTTCTGGTACTAATCAACTTCACTGTGGGGCTATATTAGAAGATGGTGTTCAAAGAAGATTGGGGTGGTGGGTATTAAAATCCATGTTTAATCAATTTACACTTTTATTTATGTAACACATTTTCTAGCATTAGGAAAGCTGCAGTTTTCTAAAATAAGGAAAAGCACATACTTTCTATATGTTTGCATACTTTGCTTGCCAATTTCCATGTAGTATATGCTTAAGGCTACAAAGAATACATGTCCTTTCTCCTTATCCTCAAACAAAAGAACCAACCCTTGATGCCATAATATTTTAAATATGTTGGAGATCATTAGTATAGATTTAAAACCTAATAAAAATTTATTTTCAAACAGAGTATGGATTTTTCAATGAGATTAAGAGGAAATGCAATAGTAAAAAGGCAAAAAGTAATAAAAATCTAATAAATCTCCATCTTTCATTCTCTGCAAGAACCTGTTCCCTTTAAAGGAGTATAGAAAATCCTCTTAATTTTACAGGCCCAACTGAAAGCTGGATTTAGTTTTTAGAAGGTATATCCAACTAGCTTGTTTTCATTTTGTTATTTTAATAATATAATTGGAAATATTTTTCTGGGCAGGGTTTACTGACACGTGGCTTCCATGAACTGCATCTAAAGCCATCTTCCGGATAAACACCGTAAGTATGTGCTGGTAAACTCCAGGAATTATTTGATGATCATATTTGGAAGTCTCAGCCACAAGGCATTAATGATGGGAAGATATCTGAGGGGACAAATCAGTAACAGACCTTCATTCTGTAACTTTCATTTCAGTAACTCCTCATTCAAACCCTTTTTTTCTTACTGGTTAGAAAAGCAACATAATCAACCAACTAGATATTCTCATGTGCCTGCCTCCTTAAGAGCTGCAACACAGCGTGCATTTTTTTTCTTTCATGAAGATTTTTCCCTACAGAAACATGGCTTAATTTTTCCTAATGAAAGAATGGAATACAATGTTGGATGCAAGTTGCTGCTACAATTTTTTGTATGGAGGAATTGCAATAAGGTAAAATGCTTGGATTTATAGTCAGAAATATAGGAAGTGATACAAAAGAGCAAGATACTGCCACCAAAGCAGAGACATTAATCAGCTTAGTAGAACTGAGGACCCACACAGATGCCCACATTCCAACGGTTACCTGATTTTTGACAGATGTCAATAATAAACATTGGAGAAAAGATGGCATCATCAACAAATATTGTTGAACAAACTGGATAGTTACATGTAGAAGAACGAAAATAAATTCTTGATTTTCACTGAGTACATGATGCAAGTTCAATGGATCAAGGGCATTAATATGAGTCATGAAACCCTAAATCTGGTAGAGAAGAAAGTAGGGGATACACTTAAACTTACAAGCACAAAAGGGAATTCCTGAACATGTTTCAATAGCATCTGCTTTAGTACCTCTGAATCTCTTAGTTCAAGGCCACATTGGAAAACAGCCAGGCATGGTGACACACGCCTTTAATCCCAAGAAGTGAGCCTTTAATCCCAGGGAGTGATGGCAAAAACAGACAGATATATAAGGCATGGAGACCAGAAACTAGAAGCATTTGGCTGGTTAAGCTTTTAGCTGGTTAAGCTTCAGGCTTTTGAGCAGCAGTTCAGCTGACATCTATTTGGATGAGGACTCAGAAGCTTCCAGTCTGAGGATACAGAATCAGCTGAGGAACTGGCAAGGTGAGGTGGCTGTGGCTTGTTTTGCTTCTCTGATCTTCCAGCATTCACCACAATAACTGGCCTTAGGTTTGATTTTATTAATAAGACCTTCTAAGATTCCTGCTACAAACATTTTGATAAATGGTACTACAGGAAACTAAAATGCTTCTGTCTATCTGTCCAGCATAAATGCCATCATTCTTCACATTGGAATGAAGAGGCAACCTGAAAAAAAATCTTTACCAGCTATATATCTGACAGAAGATGGGTGTCTAGAATATACAAATAAATAAAAAAACTAAACACCCAGAAAGCATAACCCAATTAAAACAACAAGATATGGAACTAAACAGGCAGTTTAGTTCGGGAAAAAATGAAATACAAACAGCCATGGAATATTTCTTTTTAAAAATCTTCAAAAAGTTCAACAAAGTAAATGCAAATTAAAGCTACTTTGTGATTTCATATTACCCCAGTCATGCATAGCATCTAAGATTAAATAGAAAAAAATGATGACAAATGTTGGTGTGGCTATGGGGGAAGGGGAACAGTTATTCACTCTTGGTGGTAGTGAAAACTGGTAGAGTCACTAAATGAATCAGTGTGGAGGTTCCCCATAAAGCGGAAAACAGCTTGATGGTGATGGTGCATGCTTTAATGCCAGAACTCAGGTGGAGGCGGAGACAGGTGGATCTCTGTGAGTTCAAGGTCAAGCTGGTCTACAGAGTGAGTTCATGGACAGCCAGGGCAGTTACACACACAAACCCTATCTCAAATCCCGCCCCCACCCCAAAAAAGCTAAAAATAGATTTACTTCACAAAGCAAGTATAGCACTATTGGGCATATACCCAAAGTATATTATATCAGAGGTATCTGTCCACCTATGTGAATTGCTTCTCTACTCACAGTAGCCAGGAAATGGAAACAATCTAGATGTCCATAAAGTATGAAAAAATAATGAAAGTGTGGTTTATTTACACAATGGCTTATTTATAGCTGTTCATAAAAAATGAAATAATGAAACTGGTAGGTAAATGGATGGAGCTGAAATTGATCATCCTCAGCAGGTAATTCAGATACAGTAAAATAAACACACTTTTAGCATCCACACATCTCTAATTTGTGGATGTTAGCTTTGAATGTGTGTTTCATTAGGAATACCTGTGGAAGACAGGAACAGTTTTGAGCGAAAAAGAAAAGAACGGAAAAAGAAAAGCTGTGCTTCTGAAATTTCTTCCAGGAGAGAAGCTCATGAATATCCAATCATGTTTAGAACAATGTGTTAAAGGACGCCTTACTCTACCTCCAAAATGAGGCGGTAACTGAGAAGTACAGGCTGGCACATGTTCTTCCCCTCGTGTAGATGGTATTCAGACACATGCTCATCAAGAATTTTAGTTCGAGGCCAGCCTGGTCTACAGAGGGAGATCCAGGAAAGGCGCAAAGCTACACAGTGAAACCCTGTTTCGAAAAACCAAAAAAAAAAGAATTTTAGAAAATATAAAATATGCATCTTTGCACTTTAGGAAGTATTGTGAGAGGAGGGCCTCGTCCTTTCCAAAGCTTGGTGTAAGCACTTGGCTTTGGAAGGGAAGCATCAAGCTCTCTGTCTCCTCGGACTTGACAAGATGCTGCACAGAGCAGCATGAGTACACTTCCTTGTACGTCAGCCATTAGGTTCCCCTCTTTGGTTTCCACCAAGAACCTATTGGAGAACACGTGGGAGAAAGGCTACAGCAGCAATCCACGAGTCAGCTTTAATTCACAAAGAAGATAATCGCAAACATCCGTGCCGTTAAATATTTAAGTGACGAATGAATCCTAATGATTCTCTTTCAAAGATGCCAGAGGGGCTAAACTTGAAGGTAGCTTGGAGTCAAGTGGTTCAGCTTGCCTTCTTTGTGGAGTGTATCTAATGTCGGGCTAGAAGATACCTTTGCAAGGAAGACCTAGGATCTTGCGTGCTACCTTCTCAGGTTGGGCACTATATACACATAGGTCTCTTCTCCCCTACTCAACTCTCACACAATGCTGTCTCTTATTTTTTCTCCCATTTCGCTCTCCTCTTGTTTATTATTTTGTGTATTTATTTACAAAGGGATTTCTGTGGAAATAGTGCCAAAGGATGCTACCATCATACCCAGGTGTAAGTAAATAAGTAAAAATCAGGCCAGGCCACCATTGCCAGATAAATTCAGGAAATAGGATGTATTTAAAAATGTGTGCTTTTGGTATTTACAACCTGCAAACAAGACGAGCCCTGTAAGTATTGTGATGGAAAACACAGAACAGGACTCTTGCTTTGTCAGAGTAACAGACTGTCCTTGGTTTCCACCTAGACCTAAGCTAACATGGTCCCTGAAAAACTAAGAAAAAATTCCAGGCAAATTTTTGATGGGAAATTTGAGGCCCAAAGCAAATTAATTGCCAGTACCAAAGAGAATATTGAGAATAAAAGACGATAAATCCAGGAAAGCCGGTCTCTACAGTGGCAGGTATAATAAGGAGAGGAGAAAGATTAATAAAATGAGCTGTATTTTAACCACTTGAGCATTGAGAGGCCCTTGGAGGGGAAATGTCACAGGAATAGTACAGTTCTCCTGCATCTCTGCTTAGAAAGGAAACATCCATCACCCCAGAAGGGAAAAGCTGTATGAAGGACGAGCACTCAGTGGGGATCCATATACACTGAATAAACACCAGAAACTATCTCCCGAGTGGAGAAGCCTTAAATAGCTCTGCACTCCCCATTGGCACCACACAGATTGTATATTGTATGCCATAATTCACCAAAGAGACTTTCAAACAGTTTTCTTTATTTTCTACATAATTCTGTTGCATTGGGGAGAGTTACTCTGCTAAGTTTTGTAGGAGAGGAAAACACTTCATTTTTATATGTAGGTATATTGACTAAGGTGTGTGTGCATTTGTGTCACATACATGCACACATGTGTGGTATGTGTGTATGAGGTGTGTGAATAGGGTGTAGTGTATGTGTGGTGTGTGTGCATATGTGGCATGTATGTGTGCTGAATGGTGAGGCATGTGTGTGTGTTCACATGTGTGATGAGTGTGTGTTGTGTATAGTAATATTCAGAACCATATTTCTTTAATTGGTAGTGGATTTTCACTGCAGAGATGGGGTGATAATAAAAGCATTTCATTCTGTAACTCACTTTTTACTAGTATTTGTATAAGAAAATAGTTCTGATTCTTAGAAAATATACCGAGTATTCCTTTGATTACTGTTTGAAACTATATTCAAAACATAAGCCCCCACTTGATACAGTAAGAAATGTGAACTCATTTAAAAAAAATCTAATCTGTAGTAATGAATGAAACTGCAGAGAAGAATGAAAGAGTTGAATTCTATTGAAAATTTAATTATCTTATGTTTTACCACAGTTTACTAATTATGGAATAATTCACATAACATAAATCCACCATTTTCTGAGTAAATGTGTAGTTCAGGGCTAGGGTATTAAATGCAATTAAAATTCTGTGAGACCATTACCACAATACATATACATGATTTTTTTCATTTTCTCAACTTGAAATTCTGTACTCACTAATCAACAATTTCCCATTCTTTTGTGTCCAAGATTCTAATAATCACTTGTCCACGTTCAGTTTCTATTAATTTAACTACTTCCCTAATATCTTTGGTAAGTGAGAACACAACATGTTTGCCCTTTCTGACAGTCTTATTGAACTTTGCATGAAAGTTCTTTCAAGTTGCAGCATGGGTTAAGAATTTTCTGCCTCTGCCTGTTGAATAATCTTCCATTTTACATGCATATGTTTTTTTCCTCCATTCATCAGTCAATGGAGTTTGGATTTCTTAATGTTTTTTATTTACTTACTTATTTTTACTTATTCTTCTCTCATATATTACTTCCCAACCACATCTTCCCCTCCTTCCACTCCTCCAAGTCCCCCACCACTCTTCCTCCCCTCTCCCTCCAGATCCATTGCTCCTTTGTTTCCCCTCAAAAAAGGTCAGGCCTCCCAGGGATATTAACCAAACCATATTACAAGTTACAATGAGACTAGGCACAAACCCTCATATCAAGGCTGGACAAGGCAACCCAGTAGGAGAAAAGAAGTCCCAAGAGCAGGCAAAAGAGTCAGAAACACCCCCACTCTCTCTGTTAGATGTCCCATAAGAAGTCCAAACTATACAACCATAACATATATACAGAGTACCTAGCTCAGACCCATACAGGCTCCATGCTTGTTGCTTCAGTCTCTGTGAACCCCTATGAGCCCTACTTAGTTGATTCTGTGGGCCATGTTCTCATGATATCCATTTAGTTCCTCCAATCCTTCCTCTCCCTCTTCCACAGGGCTTCCAAGCTCTGCCTAATGTTTGGCTGTGGGTCTCTGCATCTGCTCCTATCAGATGAAGGCTCTTTGATGATGATTAGGCAAGGCACCAATCTATGAGTATAGCAGAATAGTATTAGAAATAGTCTCATTGACTTTTTTTTGTCAGTCCTGTTTGTTTCTGTCCTAGGACTCTGGACTATTCAGCCTCTGGTTCCTGGTCCTCCAGGCAGTATCAAGGATGGGTTCCCTTTCATGGTGTGGGCCTCAAGTTGGGTCAATCATTGGTTGGCTTCTCCCACAGGTTCTGTACCACAATCACCCCAGCACATCTTGCAGACAGGACAAATAGTAGATCGAGGATTCTGTGGCTGGGTTGGTGTCCCACTCTTTCCATTGGAAACCTTGCCTGATTCTAGAGGATGGCCAGTTCAGACTCTGTGTCCTCCATGACTAGGAGTCTCCACTAGGGTCACTGTTAGGACTAATGCTGCTTTAAACATGGACAAGAAAGGCTAAGCCTCATCTTCCATTATTTTGACTGCACATCAAGACATGGACTTTTGTTTATTTCTCATTTTTTTTAGAACATCTGAATTTTTAAATCCTTTTTTTACAGGTTACCTAGATCACTTTTGATTAAGAAAACTGTAGAAAATTAGTAATTGACACAAGTGGACGCCAGGTGGTGGCCGGTGTCAATTTTCCACAGAGTCCTGCTGTGTGGGGTATCTGAGTACTGCTCTGGACTCTGCTCAAACTTGCTGGAATCACTCTGGGCAGATTTTAGTCCACAGGTCGCTTTTCCCCATATTTCTTTGTAAACTCTTCAGCATTCTTACAGAATTCTTTATGGTTCTTAGAGTATTCTTCAGCTAGGTCAGCCCGGAGTGCATGCTCAGGCTGGGGGTCGTTCACCAGTTCTATGAGGGACTGGATTACTTGGTCGGTCTTAGTGGCTGGCTTCCAGTTTTCGGCACTAATTACCGGCAGACAGACCTGCCCTTTCTCATCAATATTAGAATGGTAGATTTTGGTTTTTAAATGTGATCTTGGATGGTTTGAATGGATACTCTGCTGGAAAGTTTATTTCAATTCTAAAGGCCCTCTTGTCATATGGAGGGTTGTCAGGACCAATAAGCTTTTGACACGTCAATAAATTAGCTTCATCAACCTGGATGTTATGGAAGTTTTTCATTCCACATTTGCGGATCTCTTCAAGCTCCTTCATCAGCCTCCTGCTGGCCGCCATCTTGGATCTCTATTTCTCATTTTAACACTAGTCAATTTTTATTATTCCGATCTTCTATGAATTAATTTCTGAGGTATGTAGTAATGGATTTCCACACCTCAATTTCATTAGCAGAATCTTAATCTTTCCATTGTAGTGACCAGCAAACCTGTTTCTAATTTCAGTTATATTAGGCCACTTGTCCTTATTTAGGACTAGAATACAAAATTAATTATTTTTGGCACCATCATATAAGTCACTTGAGACATAGTATCTACTGATATGTCACAGTCACCTTTAGTTTCTGCTTTCCTGAAGAAGACAAATGCCAGTCTTAATCTCCTCTTACTCAAAATCCAGCAACCAGCAGTTTCTACTCCCCTTACTAATTATCATGTGTCATTTTAATTTTGCTTTATTTAATTTGTGGGTGGTTGATGATGGTATTTTCTTATCTATCTATCTATCTATCTATCTATCTATCTATCTATCTATCTATCATCTATCTATCATCTATCTATCTATCAATCATCTACCTATCTATCTATCTTGCTGTGGATATCACTCTGTATGCTGTCAAGGTGTTGCTCTGATTTGACTGATAACTAAAACACTGATTGGCCAGTAGCCAGGTAGGAAGTATAGTATAGGCAGGACAAAGAGAGAGGAGAATGCTGGGAAGAGGAAGGCTGAGGGAGGATATGCCAGCCCACTGTCCAGGGAGCAGCATGTAACAGGCACACAGGCAAAGCAACAGAACACATGGCAACATATAGATTAACAGAAATGGACTGAGTTTAAATGTAAGAGGTAGTCAGTGGTAGGCCTGAGCTAATGGCCAAAGAGTTTATAAATAATATTAGCCTGTTTGGGTCTGAGCGGCTGCAGGCCCAAGCAGGACTGGAGAAAACTCCAGCTATACTATCTATCTATCATCTATGTATCTATCTATCTACCATCTATATATCTACCTATCATCTATCTATCTATCTATCTATCTATCTATCTATCTATCTATCTATCTATCATCTCTATATGTCTGTCTGTCTATTTACTGATCTACCTACCTACCCATCATCAATCATCTATCTCTCATTGTTCTCTCATTGTTATGTGTCTACAAAGGTAAGGATTCTTCTGTTTGTGACAGCAGAGATCCTTGACTAGAAGTCCTGTGATTAGTTTCTAAGGCATCAAAATTCAGCCAGGCTAGGAGAAAAAAATACATGAAATGAAGAAAAATGTCCTAATATCTATTGACAACTACAGCAACAGCAGAGTGCACTGCACTAAGGAATTGTGCAAGCTCAGGACTGTTCAAGGAGATAAAAGCATACAAGGACATTCAACATCTACATCTCTGTACCACCAAGAGAAACCTCAGCTGAAAACTGTTTTCAGCATCATGTTAGAGGCCATTAATGGAGATTCAGTTATGAGTTTAAACCCCAAATGACAATGAGCCATGAACTGGAAAGGGTGTTTCCTTTCCTCACCTTGGTAGACTATGGTTTTGCTTGAGAGAGCAAGCACATCCATACAACCAGAAGCCCACCTTTCAGGCACAGTAATAAAAGTGACTATGATATATTAGGAGCATAACTGGAACTCCAGTTCCTCAAGATAGGTCATCAAATTCACTTCTTCTTGGTGCTGTCCAAGGAAAGAATGTAGATGGGGCTATGCTGGTTCCGCAGCTCAAAAATACTGGGGAAGATAAGGAGTACCAAGTTCTTCTGAGTTTGTTACTCCACAGTCTATAAAACAAATTGATTCAATTTTATTTTCAGTTTTCACTCATGGTTGCTAACAACAACATGGCTGTAGTGACCTTGAAGAACTTAGCGTACTCATCAGTCAATAGGTCTAGATTAGGTACCATGATTAATAGAAAGGAGTGATGTTAACTTGTTCTGATAAATGCAGATTGAATGATGCCTGCAAAGGTAATTGTAGGGGCTGTAACTCAGTTAGATGTAGATTGGCATGCATGAGCTCCTCCATTCAATCTCCACTACCATTAAATAACTACCTAAATAAATGATTCTTATATCACACTGTATAGTGTGGCATGACCCACAACTCAAAAGGCTGTGTGAAAAGGAAATGATAAACAGGAATAAAATGAGCTGTGTGTAGAGCAATGAGAAGTAATGAGGATGAGACTTTCAGAAATCTAAGATACTTTACAGTAGGGCTCTAAGATGTCAGTAATTAGTGTCCCCTTATAGGGGTAATCTGGAGGTAGTGTTGATAAACCAGATCCTCTAGTCTGTAGAACAAAAATATGATTCTGGAATGTTATATGAAATTTTCATTAAACAGAGGGCTGGAGAAATGACTTCATTGGTAAAGTGCATGATACATAAACGTGAAGACTCGAATTTGATTCCTAGAACAAAAGTTTGACATAGATGCATGTCCACCTAATTCAGTTCTAGGGAGCAGACATAGGAAGATCCCCAAGGCTCACTGACCATCCAGCCAAATAATTGGTGTAATCAAAATTCAGTGGAAAACCTTAAGTCAAAAAGTAAAGTGGAGAGCAATTCAAGAAAACTGAACACCAGGTTCTGGTCTCTACACGTATGTGAATAAATGTACATAAGCACCTACATAAACACATGAACATGTATACACACACACACACATACACAAATATGCTTGCACTCATGCATGGATGCATACATGCACACACATTTCAATGAAAAAGATGTCCTTTTTTTGTTTTAAGTCACCTAATCAGAATGGAATTTTCATATGCCCAAAGTTCCACTGTGTTTTAATCACTCCCAAATACCTATGGGTAAATCAAATGATCCATAGCTATTGAACTGCTTTTGGCTATGTTGAAATTTAAAGTCTGCTTGCGGTTGTGTTGTATAAGGTTAAATAATTTTTGTTTTACTCGGCCAAAAAAAATCATTATATAAAATCTAAAATTAAAGAGGCTGATTTTAATTCCCAGCTATTTCTTATAATTCATAAGGATGAACTAATATTACAATGTCATCCTCTTTCTGTCAATCATCTCAGTTTCTAGAAGCATCACCTTTTGATACTTTAACAAGTTTACCAGAATTTTTTAACCAAATTAGGAAATATTCTGTTAAAATGCTCCCAAAAGCTCCTTGTGAGGAAGGTAACAGCATATCAAATGATCAGGAAGGAAACTTGATGCCTGAAAAGTAAGAGTACTCAAAAGGTTGATTCCAGGTCTCTCTCAAGAGAAATTCTTCAAAACTATAATCTTTGATTCCCCTGCTGTCTCCAAGACTTGGATTCGTGACTGATTTTCCATCATTGTGAGCAGCACTATGATATAGAAGATGTCCAATGGCATTTGTTCAGTGAATACATGGATGGAATGAGGAGAGGGAATGTGGAGATTCAAATAATGACAATGGTAAGGTGGTAATTATTATAATGCAAGATCCCATGGATGAAGCATAAAACATGATCATAAGACATCTATAGAGAAAGGATGGCTTATGCCCCAAGAACCAAAGTGGAAAGATATATGAGGCAGCAGTCAGTTTGAAAACTGAGTGGAGGCTGTCATATAGGTGAACTCAAAGTACACAATTAGAAACAATTAGAGATGATGGAGAAATTGATAAATGATATTTAATTCTTCCTTTAAAAGAATGACTCATTTATGAATAACTTTCTTAGTCTGGGGCAAAGGTGCCCTAGTTAAAATTGTAGAAGACACTAAATCAACTCTGACTTTAGGGTTGGAAGATAACACCTGTTGAACTATAGGCTCTTCCAGATCTCTGCCATCTTCCCTCCAATGATTCTACTTACCTCCAACCAGTGATGACTGAAGTGAGCTTCACAGAAACAGCAGAACTCAGCATCTTATTTATTAATAAGAATAAGCTCATCTACTGATCAAATAAAATGGCTATTAGCTAGAATATTTTGTTTGTAAAGGGAGACAATTTAAGGCCAGTGATTCCATTAATAATTTCCAATCAATCAACTGAGTGTTTTCATGACTCAGTAGGGAGAAAAAAAAATTGAGTTGCCAACTTAATCATTTCAATATCAAGGGTGGAATGAAAATGGATACTATAGTCTTAGCTAGTTCCATGGGCAGATTAACAATTTATATACAACTATGAATTGCATGTAAAATTTGAGTCATTAGTGGGTAAGAAGAAACTAATGCCTTATGCTCTTAAGTATTAATATGTGGCTATCATAGAAGTGGGCTCCAAAAGGCCTGCTCATGCACCATGGATGGACTCTGATCTTGCTGCCAGGGGGCCCCCCAAGCATATCATGCTACACAACTGTGTCACTATGCAGAGGCCTAGTCCAGCCACTTCTAGGATGGTCACCTTGCACAAACCTGGGGTAGGAGGAGGGGTTTGGACCTGCCTCTACTAAATGTACCTCCCTATGGGAGGCCTTACCTTCTTGTAGGATGGAAAGGAGAGTGGGTTGGGATGGAGAGACTGGGGGGTTGGTAGGAGGGAAGAGGGGGATCATTGGTATGTAAAATGAATAAAAAAATTTTCTTAATTAAAAAAATAAAATAAAAAAGATGTGGTTTATCTATGGTGATGCTTTATGCTTCAAATTAGTACATTAGTTTGCATGCATTTTTCTGAAAACAAATGCATCTATCAGACATTGGTTCTGGTTGGTGTACAAGCATTGAATCTGGTTCTTCTTTTGTACATTGAAGTTGGGTTTTGGCTTTGTTATACAGAAATTAGTTCTGGTTCTCGTTCATATTATCATTTTTGCCTTACTTCATTAATGAGTAAGTTCCTCCAGTTTTTATCTAAGTTTATTTTTGTGCTGAACGAAATATCTGGCCATTCTTGATTCTGTGTCCCCATGCTGTGTGATGGTCAGGAAGCTGAAGGAGGATTCCTAGGATGGAGGTTCAGATCAGGAGAACTAGAATGAGAAGGCTACAGCAGGCTCTTCAGATGGGGAGTAGGACAAGTAATACCTCCGTCCATAAATGGAAGCAAATGACCCTTGATTCAGGGGGGCACAGATTAGAAAGTGCAGTGGTAGCTCAGTCAGAAACGTGATCAATTAAAACTGTTAAATGGGGCCACAGAGTGCCTCAGTGGTTAACAACACGTGCTGCTCTTCTAGAGATCTAGAAGTCTTTCCCAGCACCCAAATTAGGGAGGTTAAAACAGCCTGTAATTCTAGTTCCAAGGGATGTGATGTCTTCCTCTGATCCCAGTGGATACCTTGTGGCATATGCATACACAGACAAATAAATAAAAATAAAATTAATTCTTAAAAAAAAGAAAGGTTGTACTAAAGGATGCGGAAGAAATGTTATTACCCTACAACACAGAGTTGGGCTGCCGGTCAGATGAAATGGGATATGAGGAATCCACACAAGTCAGCAAGCCAGGTTGTCTATAGAAAACTGAATACACAGTAGCAATTTACAAAAGGTTTAATTGTCCTCTCAGTCTACACCATCTTTCAATCACAATCTATCAAAAGTTGAGTGTGTCAACACTATACTGTATTATATATCATATTTAATTATCAAAACAGTTCAGTAGGACTTACATTTTAAACCAATGTTTATTGAACTAGTGATTAAATAAAGTTATCATTTTTATTATTTGAGCTTTTGAAAATGATAATTATTTATTATACTCAAAGATTAGGAAATTTTGATTTTCTTCCAATAAATCATATGCTAAGGTGCCAATTTCACTTCTGTTGCTGTCATAAAAATACGCTGACAGAAAGCTACTGAGGAAAGAAAGGATTTATTTTAGTTTACAATTACAGATGGCAGTCCATCATTGTAGGGAAGTTAAGGGGTCTGAAACTTAAAGCAGATAGTCACATCATATCCAGTCAAAAGCAAAAGGAAATGAAATCATTCATTCTAACACTCAGCTGCTTTCATCTACTTTTGTACATTCCAGGATCCAAACCCGGGAATGGTATTACCCACAGAGGGCTAGGTCTTCCCATGTCAATCAACACTATTAAGACAATCTGCAACAGACATGACCACAGGTCAAAAAATACTTATAAAAATAGTACCTTCTTAGACATTTTTCCCAGGTGAGTATAAGTTGTGTCAAGTTGACAATTAAAATGAACCATTACAGCTGGTACTTAACTTATTTAAGTTAAAAGTTTTCAAATTTCTACTACATAAAAGTTTGACATATTTCTGCTATACCAGTCCACATAGCATATTTGCACAATTTAATATTTTAAAATCAAAATAGACTAATTATCCATAAGAAAGATCAAGGAAAACTTTTGAAAGCTTAATATTTAAAGCCAATGGTTTCTATACAAAAGTATATATTTAAGAACAAAATATAAACTATAGTTACTTCATTTAGTTTATAAAGATTTTGTTATATATTTATATAGTTTATATATATATATATATTTATAAAAGTTCATTAATATATTTCCACTATAACTTACTGTCAACATGTTTACCTATCAGCTGATATAAGGTCATCAATGCTTATATACTAGGATGTGTAGTGTCTGTATTTTGAGGCAATTAGATGATAAAACAGCATTCATGGGGGAGAATTAACCTGAAGCTCATGTGTCTTTGTTGTTAGAACATTGTCCATAAGGCATTTCTTTACATTTTCAAAGCTTAGAAATTTAATCTCTCTACAATCTTTGGGTTTTTTTAATCACCGAACCTTCTCATCAGGAAATTTTTCAAAGAATAAATCATTAACACCCTCAGGTACTAAGAAGTCTTTAGACACCTCAGCTAAAGTTCAAGCCACTTATTTCTGAAGACAGATGGGGAAAAAAGTGAAAGCTTGAATGGATTCATTGCTTGGCTTTTCACACTCCATGACAAATCTAATTGTGTGCTACTTTCTCCCATTACGGGGTAATGTGAATGGCATCTGTGTAAAATATGAACACAATTAAATGATTTTCCACAGTCATATGTGTGCTTTTGGTGTCTGTCAATTTCTAATTGGGTTTTATGCTGAAGTAAAGGGCTCTGGGTAGCATTATACCATGTCCCAGAATTGCCACAGAAAAACAATTCAAGTGGGAGAAGAAAGAAGGAAATCTCTTACCCCAGCTTTTCATGCTGAGACTCCAAACTGGGTTTTCTCTCGTCCTCATAATACCAGAATTTTAGTAAATGTTCTAAGAAAAAGCCATCAAATTTGGTTTCCTCTTTTAAATAAATAAATTAGTTTAAAAAGTGCAACAATGAGAAAAATGTTTACAGAGATGTAGGTTTTCTTGGCAGTGGAGGCAAAAGTGACACACAGATAGCCAAATTTTATGATCTTCTCTGACTTTTGTTCTCTGCAGTGGTGATGCATGATTTGACTGCATAAAGGAGCCTAAATCTAGGGAGAAATGCCTCATTCTAAGACCGAAAAAGAAGTAAGGAGTGCCTTCAATGATTTGAGAATGATTAAAATAACCCTTGTAAACTCATCCAACATAAATCACATGAAGACTTTTATAATTTACACTAATTTATTTGGGGGCTGGTTCCTCTCTTTGTTTTCTGCGAGGCTGACTATGAGCATATTATTTGTAGACAACAGTATAGGCAGCCTGTCTTGAAAACAGAAGTATGCAGAATGCTGAATTAGCCTCTTTCTCTATAGAGAGAAATGACTGTAATAGATTCTGAGTTAAACTGTATGTCTAGGCTAAGGTCTTGAATGGGCTAATGTCCATTAACAATCAACAAATTAGTAAATTGCCTTTATTGAAATTTCTTTTCTCAACCTAATGGTTTGTTTAACTGATGGCCAATGTGACCATTAGGGAGCTATTAGCATGTTAAGAGGGTATTTAAATAAAAGCCAACAGTTGGCCTTAAAAACAGAAGGATAAATACAGCACAATTTATTATTTTGCTGGGCTAAGCAAACAGAATTTCGATGCATTGCTGCCTTCTGACAACGCCAGTAGTCATCTGTTGAATACATATTCAACTGGGATAGGAGCAAGAAGATCAGCAAATCTGCGATCTGCTCAACTCCTGATTGTCTGAGCTGGTCTGCAGACATTAAATTCTGAGCTGTGTGTATTGATTCATCTAAAAGTTTGTCTTCTCTTGGATTTTTCTGTCAAGCATCATTATTATGAATAAGGAGAATACATATTGGGAGCAGATGTGAGTAAAGCTGCCTTGACATGAAGTCAGTTACAAATGAACTGTGTACTGAAGCAAAGAAGGATCAGACAGGAGTATCATAGAGAATTGTGTACTTAAAACCCTACTACAGATTCTTTAAAGTTCCTAATATGTATCACTTTCTGTTATTGTTTTTAATATCTAGGAAAGCAGACCTAAGATTGCCATATGAAGTAGTAGCTGACAAGAAGCTCCTTCCATTTCGTTTGCTTTAATTTGATTCAAATCCCTGTTTACTGTTTGGTTTTCAGAGTTTTATTTCTGACAATGCATCACAAAAGAGAAATGTCTAAATCTACATCCTTCTCTCAGTCTGTGTGTCACAACTATGCTATGCCAGAAATATGAATGGATGCAGCAGTGTTTTCCACAATGTCAACCATCCATTCACCAGCTACATTGGCTTAATTAGCTGCAGTTTACCAGGTAGCCCCTATTTCCCTTAATGGTTGCTCATTGGCAGACATAAGTTCTTTTACTCAATATTTAGAGGTAACATTGACTCTCAGATCATGCATCCTACCTCACAAAGTTATGTAGGTAAATATGAAAGTTGCATAATTCCTAGAAAAAATGTTGAAAGGCTACAAAACTCAAAAAGGCCTTACTGGATGCAGAGGCAGAGAACTGATGGAGATGGCAGGAGTCACAACAGTTGCTCAGGTAGGGAATAAGTAATTCATACAGAGAACTGTTGAAGAGTTAGACCTTGGGGCAAAGTACAGTACTCGGTTCTAATGAATGGATGGATATACAATGAATGCACACAGGGTTTCTGATGATAACTCAGTAAGTCCATTACTATTGCAGTGTTAGGTTAGTATGAGACTCTGCAGATGAGAGTGAAGTGTGTTCAATCTGTTGTCTGACCTGTGCTTTGTTGTTTGTGTTTTCCTGATTTTTCTCTTTATGAGCACATGCTAACCTGTTTTGTTAAGTTTGTAGGTGGTATCTGTTCTAGTTTGTGTTCTATTGCTTTGATAAAGATGACTTTCACCCAAAGCATCTTTGGGAGTTTGCTTGGCTTCAATGTGTTAATCACTGTCCATCACTGAAGGAAACTAAAGCAGGAACTCAAGCTGGATAGGTTCCTGGAAGTAGGGATTAGAGCAGAAACCATGGAGGAACATTGTTTGCATGGCTTCCCATGGCTTGCTCAGTCTGCTTTCTTGTACCACCTAGGACTTCCAGCCCAGGGTTGGCATTGCTCACAGTAGCATCATCAATAACTAATGAACAAAATACCCCACAGACTTGCCTATGGCCATGATAGAGGTATTTTCTCAGCTGAGGGCCTCTCTTCACAGATGACACTAGCTTGTGTCAAGTTGATGAAAAACCTAACTAACACCATGAATTTCACTTCCAGGAATAACTTATTTATCAGTATGCCTTGTGTTGGTGCTGAAAAGTTAGTGGTATGAATGTTCTTAAGAGAAGCAGCCACTTCATTTCACATTTGCCTATTCTGCATTGGAAAATGGAATCAGTCAGAGCCTGGCACATCCTAAAAGTTGTTGTTTCATGTAATATAAAATATAACAGGACACAGCCTGTTCTTCACATTGTGTTTTCCAAGAGTGATACAGAAATGACATCTGTAACAGACCTTGAATATCACCTTAATGTGGCTCCAGTTATTAGGATCTCACCGTGGTCCCTCCTCAGGGCCCCTGTCCTAGTGATCTGTGTTATAAGATTCTGCAGGAAACATACAGAACATAGTGTAGAATATAAATGGTGTTTTCTTTCACAAGACAAAGTGAACACTCTCTGGAAATGGCTAGACCTTTTTTTCAGGAACCAATACTGAGGTCAACAGCAAATGTAAATTTACTAATTTACATTTCCCAAAGCAGCACATAAGAGGAATAAGGATTCTGCCCTTGGCTACAGAGAACTTGAGGTTAACTTGGGCTATGTGAGCCACTATATCAAATAGTAGTGGTAATAGTAATGACGTAGGGACGACACCAAACTAAAATACCTTTGATTAGATGTGAGGGAAGTAGTTTCTGCATTGACTGACAGGAAGACCAAAAATGTGACAAGTTCTGCTCTGCACTTGAGTGGCAGATTCTGGAAAACTCCTCTTCTGGTCTTTTTAGATATCTCTGTGAGATGGGTACCAAAGTCGTGATTGTAACTCAGACTAGATCAGGAAATTTCTGTAATTTGATGATAATGAAAACCTATTCAGGTTATATCTCAGTCAGGACTTTAACTGGGACTAGCAAGGTACTGTGGTTCCTGAACCGCAGTAAAGACCCTGATTTGTGGGCATAGAGTG